>NW_008684210.1:56583-64354 GCF_000695815.1 Acanthisitta chloris
GGAAGGGAGAGGAGGAGAAGGAGAGGGAGAGGAGGAGAAGGAGAGGGAGAGGAGGAGAAGGAGAGGGAGAGGAGGAGAAGGGAAGGGATGGGAGAGGATGGGAAGGGGAGGGATGGGATGGGAAGGGGAGGGATGGGATGGGAAGGAGAGGCAGAGGAAAAGCACAGCAGCCTTGACCAGGCTGACATGGGACTGTGCCTGGAACGACCTTGCTCACATGCCAAAGCTCACAGGCAAGAAGAGCAGGAAGGCAGGAGGATGGATGGGTTTGGATGGAGGCCCTGCTCACTGCCTCTCCCCAGCACAGCCTGGCTGCTTAAAATTCCAGCAGTGTCCCCACTCTCTGAACAAGGCTGCCCTTTCAGCACCAGCACAATGACTCCTCTTAGATAACCCAACAGGCAATTGAGCAGGTTCACAACCCAAAATAGAAAGAGAATTAGTTTTGTATGAACACACCTTCTTTACCCTCTCCTCGCCCTCCTCTACCATCTCCTGTATCTTTTGCTGGGTTCTGGAGCATGTCTGTGAAAGTGTGTGTGCTTTTTCCATCCTCTCAGCAGGACAAGGGACCACAGTCTAAGACAGCTGGAAAAAAACAGGGAGGTATCCCCAGTGCCTTAACTGAGGTGAGGGAGCACAATCCCCACCAATGGCAAAGTCATTTTTATTTATGTTCTCAAAAGTCTCTGCTGGAATTAGGGATTTGCAGCTTTCAGGAGCTTTTCTGGCTTTGACAAACCCCACGATTCTGCTGGAACCAGGAGGAGCCACAGGGAGCAGCTGAGCTGGGGGAGGATCACCAGAGAGATGTTCTGATGTCTGTATCCTTCCTGCATCTCTGACCCTGGCAGAAATGTTTTCAGAAACACTGAGAGATTTTAAGGGATCCCATGTGTATGCCTGGTAGCAAAGGTCAATATTTCCCCAGCAATGTTTGCCAGCTGAAGCCTAATGCCACATTAGCAGCAAAAAAATAAACAGAACTGCGGGAACTGTGTGATTTTCACTTTCATCCCAAACTTTCCAGCTCTCACAGAAATCTAAAGCATCTGGGTCTTCATTTTAAACACATCAGCTGACAGTACTGCAAAGATTCCCAGCTGAATGAGAATACAACTCTCAGAACAGGCCTCTAGCCTTGATTTCAAGGATTCCTTAGCCCACCACTTCCCTAGTTAGCTGTCCCAACATTTTAAGAGCCCTGTTAAGCAAGTATGTGACTTGTTTTTACTTTTCTCCATCCTCTTAGCAGTTTCACAGTGTGTAACTTCAGCTACAGCCCAGGATGCTCAGCAGGAGATGGATGCTTCCAGTCTCATATCCTGATCTCCAGTTTCCCATTTATTTCCCAACTAGAAAAGAGGTGAGCAAAACCCACCCTGGAAATGGATCCTGCCTGTACTGGAAATGAGCAAGCCAACAGAGGAACAAGGTTAGATTAGATTAGATTAATATAGAGAAGAATGTTCTGGAGAACATTAAGAATATTCTTAATACAGAGAATATCAAGAGGTCATCCATCGCTCCCCACTAGGCTAGAGATTTTACACCAACTTCTAACATGCTACTTCATTGTTAGACAGAAAGAACATCCCTGTGTGGGATTTAGTCTGTGCCTTCCTCCACTCCTTCCTGCCAGGAGAGGTGTGTAGTCATCCTCACTCACAGCAGCCTGTGGCAGGGAGGAAGAGTGTGCCTACCAGCCAGGAGTGATTTTTTTCCTCCACAGCCATGGAGAGGAATGCTGTGCTTCATAAACACACTTCAAAGATGCCACACTATTAAAAATACATGGACATCATGTGGATCTAAGCTAAATACATATGGCCTTTGATTGCTTGGCATTTCCAATTCATACAGGAACATTACTGCAATGCATTATTGATGATCAGCAGCATTTCACTGTCTCAAACTAAGGACACCTCTTCTCCCTTCTCCCTTCCTTGCATGCAGCACCCTCTGCTCAGAGACTGAACAGTTTAATTAAGTCATGATTAACTGTACACACAATTCTGACTGTCGCTGATTTAGTTCTGGAAATGCCACTGCTGTGAGTTGAGCACTGAGCTGTTGGAGGGGGATCCTGCTGGCAGTGAAGTGCCCCCTCCGGGGGTCTCAGCATCTCCTCACACATGCCAACACACATCTGGCCAGCTGGGTTTGCTGGCAGGGGCTGTGGCACAGCCAGAGCTGCTCACCAGATCGATTCACCCAGCTGATGCTCTGCAGGGGAGAGTAGGGATGAGGCACACAGCAAATGAAGAGTGAGGAAAGGGAGGCATTTGTTCAGCTTGAAAGGGTTTGAGGCTGAGGGGATGGGCTGGGCCATGGGCTGGGATGGCAGCAGTGAGAAAAACCCTCCTTGGCTCAGCCCATGCAGGTGCTCACACCTCTGTGAGTGTCCTAACTCACAGCCCTGCAGGGACATCACCCTCCCTGGGCACTGCTGCTATCTGCAGCTCACCTGACCTCTCCCACATCACCACACCATGAGTTTCCTGGACAAACTCACATCCCTCCTCTCTATTCCACTTTGGGAATTTCAGGCATCTTCCCTGGTCTCTCTAGACACTTTGGCTGCTCATTGCTTCCCTCTTTCCTGGCCCAAACACAGTTGGACCCTGTGTGTGTATTGCACATCCCCTGCACACTGGACACATCACACCCACTGCCCATGTGCTCTCACCACGTGCAGCCCTGGCTGCTCTGGGTAAGTTCTACCCAGAAATTCTGGCATCTCTCTGGCTGTCATTTTATGAGCAGCTCCTCACACTGACTCAGTCTCCCTCCTCCTTTTATTCTCGTAAAAAGGAATTCTCCAGAAGCAAGAATTTGGGAGGAGGAGAAGAAGATTTGGAAATAAAAAAAGCAGAATCATTACAGCTGAGAAACAGCTCTTGAAACTTATTAGCTCATGACTCATCTCTCTGAAAGGAGCTAATACCTTAATTTCATATTTCTCTGCTCAAATGGAGACCAAAGCATAAACTGAAATGAAACTTTACACTAATGGCTTCTTAATTACACCCATCTAAAAGCAATTACCTGAGGTTTAACAGATACAAAGTTAGGGTTGAGGCGGTCAGTAGAAGGGAATGGTGCAGGAAGCTTGTTTGGGAAGAGATGGGCTGTGGGAAGGTGGAGCAGCAAGGTCCCATGGACAGGCTGCCTCTGCTTGCCCTCTCTGCACTCTGATGCTGCACAGCAGCACAGCCACACTCTCCTGCAATCTCCCTGGGAGCTTGTGTGTAGCACCAGCCAAGTATCCACAGCGAGGGATATTCCTCAGGAATCTGCTTGCTTTTGCAGTATTGGAATGAAAATTCCTATCATAAAACTCCAGCATGGAAGACTTGGCAAATATGCTACCAATAATGTTTCCCTCTAGGAAACCAGACCTCCTGCATCCCAACTCCTGCCTGATAACCCTTCTTCCTGCCACCTTCCTGCCTGCAGGAAGAGAATCATTCCTGCCTGTCCCCTGCTGCATTTTCAGAATTTCTTAATACTTACTGAAGATTTTGAAATGATCCACACTAAGTTGCCACAGGAGATCAAGGAGGTGTCACTGCTTTTATTAGGACTATTGTTACTGCTACTGTGGGTAGATTTCAGCTGCATTTTGCTCACAGTTTGGTGGTTTGGCACTAATAAAGGGATTTAGCAAACCAGTGGAGTTCAGGCCACAGCAGCAGCTGTGTAGGTTTCCTGTACAGTATCTGGGAGGAATTAGCTTCAGGAATGGGACTGAGAATGGGCAGTACATGGCACTGAGAGCCATGTGAGCTGGGTTGTCTTAACTGTCATGGAAGTGGGTTTTAATCCCAGTTCTCTCTAGAGCTTTAGTCTGAACTCCCTCCCTTCCCAGCCCAGAAACCTCAAATGGATTTAGCTTCCTTCTTTCCCCTGAATCCAGAGCCCAGGGAGGAGTCATTGCTTTCCTTCAGAGCACTGGAAATGGAGTACTGAGTGGTGCATCACACCTCAAAGGTGGATATCTATTTTCTTTAATGAGTGTTTACTATCAAAAAGAAAAATAGTCTTTACAGCAGGAACCAAAGCTGCATCCCCTTCCCATAGGTGCTGTGGCCACCATGGACAGACAACCTATGTCCTCATTCTTTTTAGAATCATGCAGTTACTGAGCACAAGCCTCAGTGAGACCTGCCAGAATTAGTGTGATGGGACTCCCAGACCAGCCAGGCTTGTGAGCTGGACACCTTTTCCTTTTCCTGAAGGAACAAGTGAAATCTCCTTGGTGTTCTGCCCTGGAAGGGTCATATCCTAGGAAGCGAAGGAGAATTATTTCACTTCCTGCAGGAAAAAGCAATAACTAAACCCAGTCTTCTCTGTGCTGGGAAGATGCTGCAATTATTGAACTACTGGCTTAAAAGGCAGGGAGAGGGGTGAAGCTGTTTTCTTCCTAGGACACAAATTTGGTTGGAGCATCCAATGTATTTGAGCAGGGCTGCTGGTTGAGGCCTCTCTAGCAATCTCAGGAGAGATCTGTCTGCTTTAGCAGCACCAGCACAACTGGGCATTGCCAGGACCCTGGCAGGAGCCAGCCCTGCTGAGGATGGGCAAATTGAGGACATGTGATGTGGGACCATAAGCAGGAGGGATGTTTTGAAGCTCATTATTTCTATCTTAGATAGCAGCTCCTAAACTGTCTCCTGCTCCCATTCCCATGTACCGGAATGACCCTAAGGATACCAAATAAAACGTGCATGGCATAGGCAGTGTTCTGTGGCAGGTTTGCAGCTCATGTACAGACAGCAACAGCAGTCACAGACCAACCCCTCCAGCCTCAAAAAGATCTTGTACCAGCTGGTGACTTTGTGAGGGCTAAACAAATTTTGGGAGGAATAGCCACCGCTTACTGCTAGAAGGGCCCCCCAAGCCTGCCCAGCACCACTTCATCTTGCAGAACTTTGCACCATGTCACACCACTGAAGGAGATAACACAATTATTGGCTAATTAGAGTCATCAGAAAGCATTCTGCCATGGCAGGCTGTTAATTGACTTCCCCATTAACAGATAACGATCAGGCTCTGCCTCCTGCCAGGACCACCCCCCACTTCTCTTCCCCCCTAGAGACAAGGGGATGACCTGAAAGGGAAACAGCACAGCTGTCCTCAGTGCATCCATGGCTAACACATCCCTCCAGTTTGGCTAGGAAGCAACAAACTGAGACTAATAGAGAGAAAAGACAAGGTTTCTCTTTGCCTACCCAGGGCAGGCTCTGAAATGAGCTGCAGCTCTCCTTGCACCAGGACTGGTGCAATTAGTACATGTAGCATCAGATGCAGTGGCACAGCCCCATCCTTCTCCTGTCAGCTCAAAGCTCTCTCCAGCACTAGCCCAGATTCCTGCTTGCTTTCCTCCCCTCTGCTCTGTTTAGTAAAGAAGTTTAGAGAACACAAATTCAATTTCGCAGTGTCTTTCCTGGTGCCAAACACCTGGTGTTTCTTTGCACTGGGACTAAAGCTAAACATTTCCATCTTATTTCGCAAGGCACAATTGGGCTAAAAGCTCTTGTTTTGAAAGAAAAGGCTTGGATTCTGTTTTGGAGCTTGTTTCTCTGCAGTTAGGTGTGATTTGCTAGCCTCACAAAGACCATGGGATACTCTCCTGTTGGAGACTCCAAACGACACACAGTGTGATGCCTTGGTGTAACAGGATCTTCTCCTGAGAAACGTTTAACCCACATGCTGAGCTCTCATTTGGGTACTGAGCACTTGGGGAAAAGGCAGAAGCTACTGAATCCAAGCATAAATCTTGGTTAGGGCTTTAAATGCCTTGTGATCCATCAAAGAAATAAGTTTTTCCAGCAGCAGTGGGAAGAAAGCCAAGTTTCCTTTTCCTCCTGTAGCCTGGTAACCTGGGTTCTTCACCAATGACTCAGAAAGACCCTGATTCCTCTTGACTTTAAAGCACTGATGGGGCAGGAGGCAGCAGGTTCATTAGCTAAATGGCAGCCAGACAGAGCTGGGAACTGCTGAACTCCTGCACAGGTCAAGAGCAGCACTAGTTTCAGGCTCTTTTCTCTGGCAGCTTTACAAACCAAGTTGGAGTCTCATAACTCTTTCCTTTCTTACTGCACAAAATGTGCTTGAAACCACCTAATTTACGTGGAAGTTGTTTGGGAAGGACTGACAGACAATGAGACAGAACATGACTGTGGAAACTTGGTTTCCTTAGGAACAAATTTAAAAATAAACCAACTTTCTCTTAGGGATGTGATGCCATCCTCAAGGGTCCAGGGCTTTCTGCAGCTGTAATTTTCCTTTGCTGTGGGGAAGATGTGTTGTCCTCACTGCTATGGTTTCAAACCAGTAGTGAGCAGAAGGAGAGGATTTACTAAGATGCAACAGTTGAGATGTTCTTGAATCGGATCAACTGATAAAAATCAGTGATGAAACCTGCAGAGCCTGATTTATATCAGTTGGAGACCTGAGCTTCTGTGTTTCTGGAAAAAGAGCAAGGAGCAAACCAATGTCTTCTGGTGCATTGATTCCTCTTCACTTCAGAGCATTAGCTGGGAAATGGAGCTCGTTTGGATGGCTGCAAATGCAAATTTGAAACTTAAGCTAAAAGGCTTTGTGGGAAGATGTTGGTTATGGTGAATTCTTACAGTGAGCCTGTCCTTAGGAACAGCCAGGAGGGAGCATACAGCCAACCCTCCAAACTGGCAGCTACTGGGATCTCCAGACATGCTCAGGTTGCATAATTAATCTAACTGGAAATCAGGAATATTGATGCTATGACCACAGGACATTACAGGAACACAAAGAGACAATGATGGCAAAGAGACAATGATGGCAAAGAGTCTTACAAGTCTCTCATGAAAACTAACACACAGAAGTCTACATGTTTCTGCTGTGTGTACTGTTAGGGCCTTTTCCTCATTGAGAACTCAGTTCCAACCCATCCAACCCATCCAGAAGGCCCTGGGTGCACCCTGATGGTTTTGCTTCAGCAACTGGTGGTGGGATAAGAAAGAACCTGAAGAACTGCTAGGACTGAATTCATTAATTTAATTAATCTGGGGTTTAATTTCTTTTTCCAGGCAGATGGATAAAGATGGAAATAATCCTCAGCTCTGTCCCTCCTAAAGGCAGGTCAGCAGGTAAGAGTATGTGACCAGTAAATGCAAAAAGCCCCAGTTAAGCAAGAAAGAAAAAGGCAAGCAGTGACCAAACTGTGTTTCTCTGGCACATTATTTTCCTGTCTAGACTGGCTGTCAGATGTTGTTTTGTTGTCCTGTATGCCCAGAGGCCAGACCAAAGCTGGGATCCCCACGTACAGGCTTTGTTTAATGAGAGACAATCCTTGCCCCCAGGGATCTGTAATCAAAATAGGCAGGACAAACAAATGAAATAAAGTCACTGTCTTCATCCTGTGTGTGCCAATGGCAACAGGACCCCAAAGAGATTAAGTGGCTTGCCTGAGGCCACCCAGAAAACCTGTGGCAATGCCAAGGAAAAAAAAAAAAACCAAAAAACAAACACACATTGTCTGAATCCCAATAGCAGTCTTGGAGACAAAGCTGGGGATGTCTCCCTGTTTCCACCAGAATCCAGGGAGAACCCATTTGAGGCACTGCTGCTGTTCTTCTGCAGCTGCATTTGTTCCTGGAAAAATCCAGCACATCAGCTTCTCCTTCCTTACAGAACCTACAGATGCTTTATTACCTCCCTGGAGTGGGTGAGAAATCCTCCCCCAAGGCACAGGGAGGAGACGGTGGAGAGGGTTGGGGGGGGGAAA
>NW_008684210.1:64373-69775 GCF_000695815.1 Acanthisitta chloris
ATGTAAATAGTGTTTTGCAAAAGAGCCATTTATCAAGGAAATTATAGAATCTGTTTGAAGATTCCCCTGGAGGACGAGCTAAAAAGATGGCTTGTATGGAACTTAACGAGAGGTTTCCTGCAACACGCCTGAGCCTCGTGTAGGCAGGAGCACTTTGCTGGGAATTAAATCCGCGTTGGAAATGTTAATAAATGCAGACACATGTTCCTGTTTGTAGGACGAGCTGTGCCTCCTTTATTTATTTCCTTCATTTTAGTCTCCTGGCTGGAGCTACAGTGCCAACCCCTTTGCCTGACACCTCCCTGGGGAAAAAGTTGCTGGTTTTCTTCTTTCCATCCCTCTGCAGCCCTTAAAGCCTATTGTGCTGCTCTGGAGCCTCCAGCCAGGAGCACAAAGGGAACTGCAGGGGACTGGATGAGTTAGGCTCTGGGCAGACATCAGCTTTCATCCAGGATCCAAACAAAGAACAAGAGGGAGAGACTCAAGAATAGCTGAGGCAAAACTTTCCTTCTAATCAAGGCTGTGGAAAGAATTTCCCCATCTGCTCTGCTAGCAGAGGGATGGAAAGGTACCAGGGTTGGTTTCCAAACAGAGAGATCCACCTGGATTCACTCTCCCTGTCCCATGGCTGAAGCCCCAGGTGCATCCCCTATGGAACAGCTGCTCAGGTGTTTCTGCTGTGGGGAACAAACAGAAGGTTCTCCAGCACAGCAATCGCTGAAAAACTCAAGTCCATTTTCTTCCTCACTGGAAGAAAACCCAAACAGCCATCAGCTTTGCCCAGCCTTCCTCTGTGCTGTGACTCACACCAGCACTTTGGCCCTTTTGTACCTTCAGATAAACCCTGTGAAAAGCCTGGAAGGCTGAAGCCAGCACTAGAAGCTGATCTGATCCTCACATCTCTTTCTAGGAGATGAACATATCCCAGTGAATTCATTCAAATATTATCTATTTACTTCCTCCTTTTTGTTTTTCTATTCTGGCAGCTCCATTAGGAAAGAGTTTGGCCTGATTTCCAGAACACAGTAGATGCTCAGAGCCCTGCAGATCTCTGCTGAGGTTCTCAGCTCCCTTGCAAAGAAGCAGATATTCTGTTTAAGATCCCAAATCATGCATTTAGGAATCCCTTGTTCTATAGGGAAATTCAAGTCCAACTGACTCAAACATACATTTAAGAGAAATAAGAGAGAGCTACTAAGAACCTACTCAAATTATACCTTCATTTCTCCAGGTGTCCCTTGCCCACTCCCCACACACAGCAGAAGACTCACCTTGGTCCTTCCCTGTATCACCTTTAGCATCTGCCTCCTCACCTGTCCCCTCCTCTGTAACTGCAGTTGGATAATCTTCTTCCACACAGACTATTCATTTGATCAGACCCTTCTCTCTCAATTCCCTATTAATTGCCTTGTCTAGATGGTTAATATTCTTTCTCCCTTTCCTCCCACCTAGCACAGTCAGTACTTCAGCATCCCCTTCCCCACAGCCCATATTTTAAGGGTGTCTCTGGACAAACCCCTTCACATTCCTCCTGTGACCAGTGTAATTGCTCTCAAGCTTCAATTTGAAGCAGGTTTCTTCCCCTCCTCCTGTTTTTCTGCTCCTCTTTGTCAGCCCTATTTATTATAGGAGAAGGAAGAGATGAATTAACCAGACCTCTGTGTCTGTCTGAGGGCAGCTGTGCCCGACTCATGGGCTCACTAAAATCCAGGAAAGCCAATGATTGAAACTCAGCCTTGGATCTAATCTTTTTTAGAGTTCATATTATTCTCCCTTCCTGTAATTTAATTTACAATATAATTTCATATTCCTCCTCTAAAGCAGGAGAACTTCTCTCTTTATATGTACATATATTTTTTTTACCCTGCCAGGTTGGATTTGTGTCTGATTTTATTTTATTTTGTTAAACAAGGAGGCTGAAGTCACTTTATTTCCTTGAATAGAGCAGGAAGATAAATCATTGCTGGAGATGTGCTGAGATGTCTTTCCAAACTGTGGATCTTAAGAGGGGATGGAAGAAAGTGCTTTAACCAGGCACTTTTGGCACCTGAGTGAGGGATTATCCTTCAAATATTTGGTGTATTATACCCATGGAAGTATATTACACTACATTAACAACTATTGATTTTATTGTTCCTTCTGGAGCTGGAAGAAATATTTACAGGTGTGTGAAACTGCTGAAGAGGTCAGAGACCTTTATTAATTTATTAACTAGTTCTTTCTAATGAGATTCTGGTTCACAGCTGGGAATTAAAGTGCACCAAGTACAAACAGCACTAGCAGTGACTACAAAGGAGCAGCAAGAAGATACAGAAGGAGGGGACTTGTGGTCCTTCCCAAATGGTTTTTCCTTGCACTTTCCAGTGTTTTCACAGCCCAAGGAAATTTTGCAAGGAAAAGAGCTGTGAATGAGTTGATGTGGTGGCAGGAATGAGCCTCCCCTCTCCTTTTCCTCCACCCTTGCTATTCAACAGAGTCTCAGACAAGTCTCCAACAAAATAAAAAAATCCACTTTCATTGTATACCACATTCTGTCTTTGCCTAAAGCTTTGCAATATCTGTTTACTGTTCAAAATTAAGTTTAATCTCCACCAAAAAGAAAGAAATTAAAAGAATTTTTTGTTTATATAAACAACAGAAGAATCATAAAACTCTTTCAAAGCAATCTATTGCTGTGAAAAAAAAAAAAAAAAACTGGTCTCAAGTTAGCCCTGGAGGTTCAGATGGAAAGTTTTTCAGAAAGACTTTTTAGAAAAGAGATCACCTGGAGTGCTGCCTCCAGCTCTGGGGTCCCCATCACAGGAAGAACATTGACCTGTTGGAGTGATCATGCCAAATGGTTTCCATCTCTGTTCCTCCATCCAGACAATTGATTCATCTCAGGCCAAGCTAGTGTGACAGGTATATCCATCCATTCAAGGACAATTCCCAGGTAGGATGGGCTGCTAAATGAATGTACCAGATTGCAGCTGACACCCATAATGCTGATTTTCCCCTCTCCTTCTAATCCTAATGGGATCTCAGCAATAGAGATGGATTTGCTAATTTTCATCTCCTCTCATTTTCTCCTTTAATCACTGTCAGGCATAAATTAATTTCTGCTTAAAGAGCTTTCAGGTAGAGTTTCTGTCATTGCACAGTGCACTTAAAGGTCCTAAATCAGGGTAATCCCAGAACATTTCCTTTCCAATCTGAGATTTCAGAGCATGGAAATATGAGTCATCCAAGCAATGTCACAGGCCTTGTACTTTGGGTAGGGGAAAGAAGGAATAAATATGCCAAGATGAGAACTGTGCTACAAAGTCAGCTAAGTGCTGCTTCTTAAATTGCCTTCTCAGACCCATAGTGACACTACCTCTGCCAAACAACAAACCTAAATGTACAATATTGCAGCTGTATCCATTGAAAACAGGGAGAGGAGACTGTCCAGAGGGAAGTTCAGCCCTTGTAAGACCTAAATTGACACCTAGAAGGCTTTATCTTTCTTTACTGCTCTGAGATAGTATGTGCTTCTCAAATCAGGTGCTTCAAGGTATTTCAGTGCAGGTAAAGTGCACCCAAAAGCCAACATGCTGCACTGAAGATATACAGGCTGGGGAAAAGCAGGAAGCTCTAACAAAGCCAGAAGGAATAAAATCATTAAGCAAAGATATAATTTTTCTAAGGAAAAAAAAAAAAAAAAAGAAAAATGCTAGTGAATAAATTATCATTCCTTTTCATTAAAAATTCAGTGGAGATGAAACTGTGTGTGGTGATAATGAGCAAATGTTTATATTTGCAGAGAAGTGTAACTGCATGGATGGAAAGTTATTGATTTATCCCCAGCTTTCACACATTTTGTGCAGCTCCTTGGATGGCTGTCTGTCCAGCTGGCTGCACAACTAGCAATGCAAGAGTTGTCACATCCTGAAAAATGGCTACAACTCATTAAAAATTATTTCCTGGGGAAATTTCAGCTAGTTTTACAGTGCCTTAGAGAGTTCTTCTTTTAAGAGAAGCAAATCTAAACCCAACATCTATGTCATTCTCTCTGATCCCTGAGATTTCAAACCACTGAAAATACAGGGGGAAAGGAAAGCTCACAAAGCTTTAGTCAATGTTTCAGTTGGTCTGAAAGTTACTTTTCCTCAACAAAAACATTAACAGATTAAAATTTGCTTTCTGACTTTTTACTTTAGCTATTCTTTCACTTCTCACCATAGATAGGCTATTCATTCCCTTAGATTTCCTAGCAGGAAGTTGTAGGACTGCAGAAATGCCCAAGATTTTCTTTTTTTCCCCACTCTATGCTGTCATGTTGGTACTCCACATGTCTCCTTCTGAAGGCCTGTTTTTTTTCCAGCACAGACATCCTTGGGTTTCTGTCCTCTGGATTCCTAGTCCTTTCCTTTCCCTTCTTCTTTCCCCATCCTCTCCTTTTCCATCAGCGTCTCTATCCACGGAGTCTCCCATGGTCCAGACTGCCCTCACCTTGCAGGATCAGAGAATCACTAAGGTTGGAAAAGACTTTCAAGACTGAGTCCAACCTGTGACCAATCACCACCTTGTCAACTAGACCAGAGCATTAAGTGACACATTCAATTGTTTTCTGAACACCTCCAGGGATGGTGACTCCACCACCTCCCTGGACAGCCCCTTCCAATGCTTAACAACCCTTTCCATGAAGAAATTCTCCCTGATGTCCAACCTCAACCTCCCCAACACAGCTTGAGGCCATTCCTTCTTGTCATGTCATATGTGAGGACACTGACCCAACCTCCCAAGCCATGACCAATGCCAACCCCCTCTCCTTTTCCCACCACTATTGTCTTTAAGTGTTTCCAAACACAGTTTCCAGGCTCCCAGGCAGCCAGTTGGCACCTTTTCAAACGAGCCACTGAATGGCAAACACAGAGATACACTGGGATAAAATGAGCTCCTCTTATTGATTTTCCAAACCAATATGGCACTGCCGCTGCCTCTTTGTGCCATTTCCCTCCTCTGCCAGGAGGCATTCACACCTCTTCCATCATTTTAATTAGACATTACACCTGACACAAATGCTGAGTTGATTAACCTTAAAGGAGCTGAATAGGTTGTGTGATCGTTAACACAGGGCCCCTGACATACTATAACTCATGCTAACATGTGCTGGTGCACAAACTCACAGCTTCTTCAGCTCGCTCGCCGAAGCCACAACACGATGTAATGGCATCTACAGAGAGCTTTTTATGAGGCTGTCTCACATAATAATGCCATAAAAGCCAGATTTAAAAGATGGATTGCTCTGGACTCCGCAGACTTCACTTTTTAATGTTTACATAAATGCACCTTTTCTCCGGTGTTTGCAGATAACAGACCTTCCCAAGCCATGGAAGTCAAGGCAACCATCAGCTCTACCTTCTCCCAGAAGCAGCTCTCAG
>NW_008684210.1:69812-74073 GCF_000695815.1 Acanthisitta chloris
GCTTCCCCAGCTCTGCCATTGCTGGGATGGGGAACAGGAGGCATGAAACAGCACACAAAGACTCATTTGCTACAACCACAGCCCTCCCCTGAATTCCTCATTTGTAGGAAAAGTCTCTGGTGTGAACAGAATCCATCCAGCCTTAATGTGCCTTTGTTGCACCACACTAAAGACAAAAGGAGAAACATTAAGTTGTGGCGTGTTTCAGAGTGTTGCCAGAGGAACTATTTTCCTGCTCAGATGTGTTTCCCAACTCACACATTAATTTGCTCATGAGTGGGATAAGACTAAATCAGCCACTGGCTCACATTGCCCAAGTGCAACTCAATCAGCCCAACCTAGACTAGAGAAACCATTATTTGTGCAAATTTCACTTTATTCTTGACAGCTTTCAGGAAGGAGAGTAGCCCAAGCTGCTCCAGTGCCAGGATTCCTGGTTCAGCTTTGGCACATGAAGTCTGACTCTAAGCTAGGAGTGCAACATTATCCAGGATTTTCCTGTCCTCGTATCAGTCAAATCAGATCCACTGTTGGAAACAGCAAGAAGACAGATGATCCTTCTTTGCCAGCAACAAAAGGAGGAGGGATGAGAGACCATGAATGCATCTACCTATCTGTATTGGAGGAGGGATGAAAACAAGTGACTTGGTATGGCTTAATTGATCTGGAATGAGGAAATATTCCTCATTCAGCAGGCAGGATCCCACTGAGATTGAGAAATTGCTGGAGATGTATGAATCCTGATGAGATCCCCTGTTAGTTAGTTGGCAGCACAGACTTTGCTGTGCCTTCCTCTTCCACTTGTTTGTTTAGCTTTGCCCTGCATTAAAACCTGTCAAGCCTACAAACAAGACAGTGTTTTTTGATTAGGCTGCTCAACTGATAATAAACCAAAGCTGGGAGAATTCCCATCTCCTGTAAAGCAGAAAGCAGGTGTATGATTCTATTAGGATACAGCTAAGGTACATCCTTAGAAAAGGAACTTTCTGGATTGCTTGGAGATATGCACAATACCAAGTTGATACTGCCTTGAACATCATCTGAAGTTCAGAGTTCCCCACCATCCCTACAGTTCACACAGGCTCAGTTAGGAAGAGCTCTGGAGCTTCACAGAGCAGCTGTCTCCACTGTCACAGAAAGTCATGGATCTCATGCTTAATTCCAGTCCTAACTTCATACCCTGCACACATACAGAGACAGTAGTCCTAAAGCAGCAAGGACTGTGCTATTCTTTTGTGGTTTGTCTGCATTTTGGAAATAGAACAGCTTTGTTCATGCCTGTCAGAACACTGCTGAGACAATCCAAACTCAGACATCAGCACATAAGACAGGCTACTGCTGTGAAGCCTGGGATGTGTAAGGATGAGCAGAGCTGATGCATTGTCAGGGACTCCTCATTGTCTCTCCACATGCTCTCCCTGGTATCCAAGTTCTCTTGCTGGACCATTTTGCAGAAGATTCCACTTGCTAAGCAGTGAGGAGATGGACAGAAGGTGACACTCTTCTGCTGCTTTAGCATAGAATATCCTGAGCTGGGAGGGCCCCACAAGGATCATGGAGTCCAAGTCCTAGCTCTGCACAGGACACTTCCAAGAATCACACCATGTGCTTTTTCAAGGTTTGTCCAGTTCTGCCTCCTAGGCAAGTAAGCAATGAATCATACATTTCAAATTTGATAAAACCTGCTGCCACCCTGCATGGCAGCCCAGCAGTGTGGAGGGAGAGGGAGAGGGCAGCCACAGCTGCCTGCTGAGCAGTTTTCCTTTGAATTCCTTCTCTGCACCAGGAAGGCAGCTGTCTTGCCTAGCTGAGTGAGCACAAGTGGAAAACAGAGAACACAAACACATCTGTGGTGGTGTCAGACATAGGAAGTTGTTGGTGGTATGAGATGAAAATATTGCTCAACCCTCTTGCCACTAAGGGTAGTGGAGCTACCTCCCCCCAGGCATCAGGAAAGAGGGGGAAAGCAAAGCTGCTCTGCAGCTTGGGGCCAGCTCAGGCTGGTGAATGCCACCAGGGTTCACTTGTACCCAAGCAGTGCTGCACTACCTGCCTTGCCACTGAACCCTCTGAGTGAATGGGGAAGTTGAGAGATGGGCACAAGTATGTCAAAATGCTGGGGCAGAGAGACAGATCCGTGACATGTGGAGGGATGGGAAGGATTGAAGAATAGCCAAACATAAAATTTACTTGCTTTTGCCCAAGCCTCCTTGTGTTAGTTTGCATGATTGTGCAACACAGGACATCAGTCAAACTCTGAGCAGAAATTGCTTGTTAAGAGCTCCTGATTTTGCCTTTTCTGGAAAGAGGGAAAGCATCTAAGTGACCACACATCCTTTGTGCAGGCCAAGTATTTTCCTTCCTGGAGAACAGCTCCATCTTTCTGCTCTCTCCTCCACTCAGCCTGCTGCAGAAAGCCTCCTTCCTTCCCCTATTTGCATAAGTGATGATGCAGCCATCCTAATTATCAAAGGAATCCACTGCTCCCCCCCTTCCAGCACCTCCCCCCTAGCTGCTGCTCTTTACCTGCTACGGGTTTTGCTGGCAGATGGAACTGGAGCCTCCTCAGCCCACTGGCTCTTCCTTGAAGAAGAAGAAAGTGACAGCCCTGCAGGCAGCCGAGCCATGGCAGCGTGACTAATCCATCCGGCAGAAGCATCCCAAAGGCCAATGTCAAGGTTGTGCTCACATAGCTGACTTTGCTGGGGGAAAAGGGTGCTGAGCATGGGCTGGAGGGGCTGCATTATTGCCCTCGCAGAGATCAAGTGCTGAGCTGGGCAAGCTGCCTCTTAAGTCTCTCCTTTTGTACTGCAATCTAAGGGTCAGGGAAAGTTAGCTCTGAAGCATCCAGTTGGGGGTAACCAGACAGCAAGGAGATTAGCAAGCTCATACATATGGAAGGATGACCTTACCAGCTCCACTCAGCATTCTGCACATCAGATATGATTTGCAATCAGCTATGGCCATGCTTCTCTCCATTTCACCCTCAAGTCCTGTCCTTACAGCACTGCTTACATATGTTTTTACCCATGTTTTTGATCTATTTGTCCTACTTCCATCCCCATAACCCATTACTTCAGCAAATTAGCAGTTACCCGTGAAGCCTTATTGGCCACATCTCTCTTGCTTTCTTAATGTAAAGGTTGGGTCTTTCATGCAGTGGAAGTCTACTTTGTGGTAGACAAGGTGGCTAACAAAGCTCTGACAGCAAATCTGGAGCCATAACAAGACCTGTTTAGCACAGTCCAGTCTGTACACAGCTTGTTTTTTTTATGTACATAGCATCAGATGGTCTACCCATGTGACCATCTTCTGCTGTATGCCTGGAAATGCTCCAAAGAGCTGATGAACCAATTGGAATTACAGACAAGAGTTTAGTTATAGTCCCTGGGGGAAAATGAGGCCTGTGTGGAAGGAAGTAGGACAGGGGAGATGAAAATAGTCTATCAGGAAAGCAAGCCAAAAACCTGCCAAGCCTATACACCACGCAAATGTAAGACAGCCTTCTTCCATACTCCAGCCCATGGGCTCCAGCATCCCACAACAATCAGCTGAGCTGTCAGTACACAGTCAGCAGTTCTAGGACATCCACTTCAAGACCCAGAGCTGCAAATCACGACAGCCAAATTTGGGGGTGTAGAAAACAATGGGGGAGGACAGCAACCATGTCCATTTCAGATGGTGCAAGGATAGACTGAGTGCCTCCTCCTCTGTCCTGAGCAAAACTCTGGGATCCCATATTAGGCTCCTGGTTCTGCTCTGAAAGCACAACAACAGAGAAGACAACCAGTCCCTCTCACAGCAACCTTCTGTATATGGATATTGCTGGGCAAAAATTCAGGGCTGAAATGAACCTGATTAATGTTAAAGGCTGGAGGAGCTTCACCTCATCCTTATTTAGAGACCTGGCTCCTGGACCTGTGCTCAGAGCCCACCCTCTGTTCCACCTTCTTGTTAGGTCTGTTCTGTCATTTTCCACTTGCTCACTTCCCCCTCCCAGGCAGTGTCTCAGTTGGATCTGACATACTCCATCTGCAAATATCCCAATCCAGCCCTCCCCAGAGTGGCCACATAAACATTCACAGCTCCAACCAGGGAAGAGGCAAAATCCCTCCTGCAGATGGATTCCACAAGAGCCTTTCACCAGGCCCCTGTGGCCCAAGCATTGCCAGATGGCCTCACCACACGGTGTCCCACCACATTTTGTACATAGCAAAGGTGCCAATTATCTCTTCCTTCCCTGCTTTGAAATCATCACTCT
>NW_008684210.1:74335-102870 GCF_000695815.1 Acanthisitta chloris
TTGCTGCCATTTACTTTGTTCATTTTAATTATACAAAGTCATCACTTAGTGGGAAGCCTTAGGATAGGAAAAGGGAACACAAAGGAGTTCTCATATCCCACCTCCTTATTTCACTATGCTTCATTTTAAAGCCTCCTCTGACATCCTGGCAACAATACCTGAACGAGCACTTCCATACTCTTAAATCTTTTCATACTTTATAGGTTACTCACCTGCTGTGTCTTCAACCTGGAAGGCCCAATCTTTGCTTTCCTGAAAGTCTGGACTATTCCCCAAAGACCTGATTTGATTGTATCCTTGCAGATCCCTTTAATTTTTACCCAAAGGCTATTTGTAAACACCTCCTGACTATTGCTTTGACTTTGCAGCTTTTCTATTGAGTGATTTTGGTTTTCACTCAGGGATTTCTCTGCCCATTTTCAGGGTGTTTGAGGCTGTGATTCGATATTCTCTCCTCTCACACCAATTGCCACCTTGTCCTTTGTTGGACATAGATTTTTTTTTTCCCTTGTAGTTTTATCTTGGCTTACAGGCATTAACCAGATGTCCTTCCACTCTCAGGCCTGAGGGTTGCAGTTCCCTTTGCTCTGGTGCTTGTGGCATCACTATGAGCATTTTCAGGGCCGTTGTCAGGTCCTTATATAATTTTTTCCACGTTCCAATCTAATACTTTATATATACTCCCCACACTTTTGGTAATTAGCAACATTCCCTAACCTTCCATATTTGCAGACTTCAACTTTGAGTTCTCAGTTCATTCCCACAGTCCCTTATTAACCCTTTGCTTTTTGGATTGTGATCAATAGATAAGACCTTCCCAGACAATTTACCATTACTGTTGTGGTTGTTGCTATTTGCCTTCAAATATTTACAGCATTTCCTCCAAGATTTCTTTCCATTCCTCTTCTATCTCACTTGGTAACGATTCTGCATTGACCTTCATGAATAAAGTTTTTTTCATTTTAATCATTCCATTCATTTTGCCTTTCTTTTTATCAGGTGGAATTAGATTTGGAGAAGAGTCAGAATTTCTCTCTCTAAAAGAGCTCTTGAAATTCTGTTTCAAAGCAAATTTGATTCCTGATGATATGCCAGATTTTTGAAACTCTTCACAAAACGACTTCACTAGAGCAAGTTTTTAAACAACCCAAGCGATTTGTTTGGAAAACATTGAAAGTAAATTGACCTTGGAAGGAGGACTGAAGCATAAAAATTGTCACTATCATGAAAGTTGATCCACTTGGTCGTTAAAAATAAGACCAAGAGTGATAGAGCTCTAAATTTTAAATAACGCTGTTAAGAATGAAGGTTGTGGAGAAGAGGTGAATGTGACAGGAACCAGCAAGGCAGCACTGCAGAAAGATGAGAAACACTCAATATGGGCAGAGGATTAGAACTAGTAATAAGTACATTTGCTGCCTCAAAAGCAATAATTTACAGAAGCTGAGAAAAATTACAAGCGAAAATGATTAGAGGAGAAACTGCAGGCAGAGAAAATGCTGATTGCAAATTGGTGATTCTGTAAGAGGAGTTTATTAGATAGCCAAAACCCCAAACACCACAATTCCATGGGAAATAAGAAGACAACATTGGTTGGAATCCAAGCCTTGCTCTGTTCCAAAGGAAGAGAGTGATGAGACATTTATATCCACACATCAGAATTACATATGAGAATTCAAGCTGGGCAATGGAAAACTTGCACCAAGACCCTTTGAAGAATTAGCTGAACTTCCTTTTGGTCTACTAACTTCAGTTTCTATTACCTGTTCTTTACTTACACAACTTCAGCACTGGTGGCAGCCACCTCCACTGCCCAAAGGTATTCTGTCTACAGACATGACCTCTGAACCTCTCCTGTAGGAAAGAAATTAAGCCCTGGAAAAGGAGATGGAAATGTGTTCTTACCCTGGGAGCAGAACAGCCTGGTGAGAACGAGGTTGCCTCACTTTGAAAGCCCCAAAGAGTGTCATGACCTTCATTTGGGTCCTGCAATCACCTTTGTGATGCTTGCTAAAGCCTCCTTGATGACTGACATGGATCAGCTAAGTTAATGAGGACCTTAAGCTAAAAACAAATCCCAAAGCATAACAGTTGTAGGACTGGGAGGCTCTTTCACACAGCAGATGTGAGAAAAGCTCTCTCTGTGGCAAGCAACCAAAAATGACTGCAAGGAGGAGTGAAGGACCTTTCATTCAGCTACTCTGTAGGATGGACCATAGAGAAGGGTCTATATCCCAGCTCTCAGAAAGTGAGGGACTGTGTGTTCCCCATTCTCATTTATGTCTCAGCATGCTCCTTTTGACTTCAAAACCATCATCTTGAGTGTTTACAACAGCTTGTTATCCTGGGGATCCTTCAACTCACTGCCCAGGCAGCAGAGAGGAGTTCCAAGGTGTGACTGTCAGGAGGGAGCAGTGGCAGCACCTGGTCAGCAGCTCCATGCATGAAGCTCAGGACACTTCACCACGACCCTCAGCTCTGCTGAGGGGAGGCTGAGCCAGCTTTGGCAGCTGCTCTCAGCTCTGTGCCTCAGTTTCCCTCCCTGCAATAAGGCAAACACCACTGATTTCCAATGTAAAATCCTCAGAGAATGCTGTTTTCCAGGACTGTCTCATGGCACTTTCTAAGGCTATGCACAGTTTATCATTTCCCTACTGTTCCTCAGAGCTAGCAGCAGCATTTTGTGTTGTTTCTCATCCCTCAGAGCTATTATTAACATCCTTCTGGAGACATGAAGTGTATCTACACACACCTCTGATAATTAGGCTAAAAATCCTCCTAATGCTGATGCAGCTCTTACAGAATTCATTGAGTCAAGCCAGTGCCAAGAAGTTTTTTGGGACTCAATAATCACACCTGAGATCAGAATTAGAAAAGGCCAGAGAAGGATTTTTTGCTGCACAGAAGGTGAGCAGGGAGAGGTGGGGGTGAGGAAGACTCAGCCTGGTTCCCTGTGTGGCTGTTGCAGTGCCCAGTGCCCCTCAGCAGCACAGCCAGCCTGGCTCTGGCACAGGTGAGGCTCAGCAGGGCATTGCACTGCTGTCACAGCCACTGCCTGCTCTGCTCACACCTAGAGCTGGCCCTGTTGGGAAATTAAGTCTGAAAAGAGTCACATCCCCTGCACAGCTCCCAAAGCTGTGTGTGACTGTTAGCAATCCTGACAGGCTGAGCTTTGCTTCCTGACCTCTCCAATTCAGGGGCAGATGGTCCAGCCTTGTACATTTGAGGGGGTGAGACTCAGAGTTGGCTCTGCACCTCGTTTTTGGCAGTGCATGCTTCTTGCCTCTCCCTCATTTGGGGATCCCATGTCTCAGATGTATGTTTTTAGATCTGTTGAATGAGCACCTGTGGGGTCTGAGTGGGAGTAAGACAGAGGGACTGGACTGCTGGAAATGAGCCAGCCTGACCTTAAGGACCAACCCCTTATCCCTTGCTGACTGGTCTGCATCCAATACTGCATCCTGGACGGTGTGCAGTTCTGATGCTCTCAACATAAGGAGGACATGGAACTGTTGGAGCAAGCCCAGAAGAGGCCACCGAGTTGCTAAGAGCACTGGAGCATCTCCCCTATGAGGACAGGCTGAGGGAGTTGGGGCTGTTGAGAAGGTTAAGCCCTCAGAGCAGCCTATCAAATCCTGAAGGGGCTCCAGGGAAGCCAGTGAAGGACTCTGTTAGGAAATGCAGTGACAGGACAAGGGGTAATGGGTTCAAATTGAAGGAGGGGAAATTTAGGCTAGGTATTAGAAAAAAAAAAATTTTCCTGTGAGGGTTGTGAGACCCTGTCCCAGGTTGCCCAGAGAAGTAGTGGCTGCCCCAACCCTGGCAGTGTTCACAGCCAGGTTGGATGAGCCTTGAGCAACCTGCTCTGCTGGGAGGTGTCCCTGCCCAGGGCAGGGGTTGGGGCTGGATGATCTCTAAGCTCCATCCCAACCCCTAAAATTCTATGATCCCTTTTCTGCCATCCTTCCCCAGTGCACTTTATCCGTGCAGGTCTGAGCATTGGAGGCAAGGAACAAGTCTTTAGGGAGAAACAATCTGGAAGGAAAGCATGAAATGGTCTGTGGTGATCCCCCTGGTGCTGGCCACCCAGCAAGGCAGTGTGTGGGGCTCATGAACTGGGCTGCTGAGCTGTGCTGTGTGGAGGGCTGAGTGCTCCCCTTTCCCTCCCACACAAACCCAGCACGGCTGCAGCTAGCCAGGATCTCACAGGCCACAGTCCTTGAAAGGGAGGTTATGTGGAGGAAAATGACATCCCTAAGTGAAGAGCAGCACTTCAATGCTTTTCAATCCTTCCGCTGATGCCAGTTCACAGCCTGCAGCAGACTCCAGAATACACCTAAAAATAAAACAACACCTGGGCCCTTTGCTGCTGGAGAGAACAGCCATGGTTTGTTTGCTCTTGGGTTTTGGCCAAGTGCTCCAAGTACAGGTGAGCAGAGGGTCAGCCCTAGGCCCTCTGCTTCTGGCACTGATTGCAAACATGGGTGAGATTTCCTACAGAGCACATTTCCCTGCTGCTCTAGCTGACACACTGTCATTCTGGTGGAGATCTTTGCCTTGATTGTAATCACACAGAGACACAGGAAAGTCATGTTAATGCTCTGAGCCCACAGCATGGAGAGCATACATGGGAGGATGGAGTGTTTTCTCAGTGGGCAGGGAGGGCACTCCTGGTGCCTTCTGGATGTGGGAGTAGTGTAAGATGAACAGCAAAACAAAGCCAGACTCTACAGCAATATGCAGGCAGGATGGGACACAGCTCTAATCCCCAGGGAGAAGGGAATGACTGGGACATGTGCTCTGCATTTGATTGATTCCTTAGACAAGTGACACCCAAACTTGGGGTGATGCTCAGGGTTGCTGTGAGCTTACATGACAGGAGGATTTCTGTGCTGTCAATGCTCTGTTTGGTGTGTCAGAGGCAGATTGAAAACCACATTTAGTGAAAACATCAGCACTAGCAAGGACTTAGTGTTTGTGGGGATGAGTGACAGAGAAAGGGAAATCAGGGAGACTCCTTTAACCTAAAAAACTTCTTCATGGCAGTAGAGGTGAGCATAATATTCTCAGAAAAGGGGAGAGGGGGACAGAGGGTCAGTAGGATTTTTTTTTCCACCTCCAGTGGAGCTCTGTGTACACCAAAGCAACCAAATGGTGCCCTCAAAATGTACACTGGAGAAATCAATTTCTCAGAACCAAGATTCAAGTGATATAACAGGTTGATCAACCACATAGTCATTGCTAGACAGAGCCTGTTTGAGGCTGGATTTTCACAAGCACATGTGGAATCAGATTTCTGAGACCTCCAAGATATCATTTGCCAAAACATCCACGTGAAAGGGAATAAAATATTTTGTCTCAAAAAGATCACAGGATAATGGCAAGAAGAGAAGCACAAAGGTTGTCTGATCTGCTACTGCAATTCTGATAAAAAATTCAGTAGTGGGTGATTCAGAAGAAGGTTTAACATACCTGCTCATCAGCTCAGATCTAACACATCTAATTGTGCACTTCTTCCCACAGGAGGTCATTTTTGCCTAACCCTGTCTGATAATTAGATTATGTTGTAGAGATTTAGTCATTATAAATTTCAACCTGTATAATGTTTTGTCTGGACACAGCTCTCAATGAGGTTGCAAACTCTTTGATTCCTCCTAAATTATTCATTTCAGTAATATCCTGTGACAATAAACTCCACAGGTTCAGTTCATCACATACATGGAAGGTTTTCCCATGCTGCTTACACTATCTATATATTGTCACCTTCATTTCCCTCTGCTGTGTGATAACCTGCCAGGTCTTCTGGGCTGGATTTCTCAAAAGAAGAGTATTTTTATGGGCTTAGATGAGCACATTCTTCATAGGGCCACCCATCAGTATGGGCTTCTCTTTCAGAGGAAGCATCCCAGGGAGCAGACTGCAGGGAGCTTGTTCTCTGTATATACTGAGTAGTAAATGTGTTGCTCATTGTAGATGGGAAATGGGTAGGGGGGAAAAAAATAGAGGTGGAAAAGCTCAAATACAAGGAGAAAATGATGGCACTATGGAAGCCAGGGTGAAAGGATGGAGCTCATCTGTTCAGGTGCACTGAGGACCCTGTCAGTCATGCTGTGGTTTACAAGGCAGGGTTTAATTTCAGCCAATATGCAGCAATGTTTCTAATAACAAACTGCCAGAGGAGCAGGGGAACAGGCAGGAAAATAGACAGGAGGGAGAAACAGGAGGAAGAGGAAGGGAGAAGGAAGCATGAGAAGTTGATTGTGAACCCAGGGCTAAATCACCCTCAGTGAGCAACCCACACACCCATGGGCACAGAAATGCATGAGCACATCCCACTTCTATCTGCTTGCTGGGAGGTTATTCCAGCCCATGCAGATCCTGTAGTTAGGCATCTCAACACACCTCAGAGCAGAGATGGAAACAGTGGATGGTGCAGCCCAGTGGCTCTAAACAGGAATGACTCTGCCACAAAGCATGAAGAGCTTGGGGAGTTCTAGAAAACACATGTAGGGAATGCCATGATGACCAGCAGCTGCCTCTGACAAGAGCTGCTCCTTCAGATGTGCTCATGGCACAGTGGTTCCCTCTCCTGCACACCCCTGCCCTGACACCCTTCCAGGGGCACTGCACCTCTGCAGCAGCTTTTACTCTATTTGCCTCTCTCTCAGTCACTTTCCAGCCCAATGCTCCAGGCTCAAATGCTTCATCTGTACTCCAGTTTTCCCTCCACCTTCCTTGGCAAGTACATCTGGATCTCAGCCATGCCAAACCATCCTCTCCCAGCTCCAGCACTGCAGATCCAATTGCTATCCCAACTGCCTTTGGACTTCCAAAGTCAATCGAGTCTCTGCTCCCTGACTTGCCCCTGTCAAATCCCCACTCTGGAACAGACAGTGACTGCTTCCACCATTAGCTACCTCCCTGCTACATGCTCTCCTCTTCATTTCCTCCTCCCCTCAGGATATTGATGCTGGCTGAAGTTTCCCATTAAACCAGCCACTCTTGTAGAAAGGGAAGCTGACATGATTAATGCCATTCGGTGGGGAAGGCAGTGAGTGCAGCCAGGGAATGAGGAGACAGGCACATTCCCATCAGCCACTCATTAGCATTTGCCCCAAAGAGCCAGCAGGCACAGGATGGACACAATTTTTTCCAGCTCTGTCTTGTGCTAGATGCAAACTTCGTAGGGCCAAGAGAGAAGAGAAACTTCATTCTCTCAGTTTAGTTTTTTCATTTAATCTGGACCCAAACAACACTGCCTTGGGCCCAGGTACAAAGGAACAAGTGACCCTCCCAAGCCTGCCCAGGTGACAGCATGGAATACACAAATCAAACTTCAGATTGGGCTCAAGGGAGGTCAGATTTATTTCTGGTCTTTTCACATTTTAGCAGCTTTAGGTTTTCTCTCTCTTCCCCCTTTCTCTCTGCCATTTGCAGCAGGTCCTCTGTGAGTAGCTCTATTGACAAGCCCATTCCCTGTGATTTTTCTTCACTAACCCAGAAAACCCCAAGAGAGGGGGATCACCTTCTCCTGACACCAAACTTCCATCATCTGTGAGGTTTGGGAGAGAGGGGGTGGATGGCAGCTCCCAGCTAACACTCAGCTGAGTGAAGCTTCCCTGCTACTCAGTGCAGAGGGGGGAAAAATAAATAAACCTCTGCACATGATTATGAAGAGCAGGAATTTGGCTTGTGGGAGCTGGAGGAGTCTGTTTCCCTCCACTGACTACCAGAGGAGGCTGTGGTGATTAACTTTTGGCCTTTGCACATTTCCCCCACCACCAGCGCACTGTGATCAAGATCCCACGTCTTCCCATAATAGTTTGCTCTAATCTGCCTATTTAAATAAGCAAATCAATGCATAAGTAGCTAAAAAAAGCTAAATCATCTAGTTTTTAAATTGGATTTGTTGCTTTTAGCTTCCAGGCATTGATTCTTCTTCTGCCTGTTCCAGATTGAGGAATGTTTCAGTCCCCAGAATCTCCTCCCTGTGTAGAACTCCAATAGTTTCCAAGTCACCTTTCCTTCCCCATTTGGGGTTTTTTAAGTACTTTACAAATAATTCATGAAAAGGGTATTTAAAAAAAGCAGTTCTGGTACTGATCTCTATGTAAACCCTTAGAAATATTCTTGTTGGGGTTTGTTTCTTCTTCCAGGTTATAAGCAATGTCTGCACAACCAGCAGTTATCCAGTTTCAGATGTGCAAATGCTCTTAATCTCAAATGAAAACTACCCCCATGAAGTGCCAGAGGACTAGGAATTGCTTCAACAAAAGTCAATCTATTATGTTCATCTACATTTTATCAGTCAAACCCACAATCTCAGAGAATAAAACGAATTCTGTTTGAAAAGATCTTTTGCTCTACATTCCTGTCGACAAGCCTTGTTTCTCCTTCCACCCTTTGATTCTTTATTGATTGGCATCAGATTATGTGGTCCCATTATTTTGCCTAAGACTGATAACATGTTACCTATTACATAGCAACAGCTTCTGGCCTTCTAAAAAAATAATATTAGTGTATAATGCTCACACAATTACTTACCATGCTGTGAGGTTTATTAGAAACTGAAGTCAGCAGACCAAAAGGAAGTTCAGCTAATTCTTCAAAGGGTCTTGGTGCAAGTTTTCAATTGCCCAGCTTGAATTTTCATATGTGTGGATATAAATGTCTCATCACTCTCTTCCTTTGGAACAGAGCAAGGCTTGGATTCCAGCCAAAGTGATCTTATTCCATATCAAACTGTGGTGTTTGGGGTTTTGGCTATCTAATAAACTCCTCTTACAGAATCACCAATTTGCAATCAGCATTTGCTCTGCCTGCAGTTTCTCTTCTAATCATTTTTGCTTGTAATTTTCCTCAACTTCTGTAAATTATTGCTTTTGAGGCAGCAAATGTACTTATTACTAGTTACAATCCTCTGTTTGCCCATATTGAGTGTTTCTCAACTATGCAAACATCTGATAAGTAAAGAATAGAGAAAATTGTCCAAAAAAAGTTCTTACAACACATTAAGCAAAAAGAAAAAAAAAATAGAAAGAAAAGGGGGGAGACCAAAGTAAAGAAACAATTTCTTAGCAAATTGATTTTAGAATTGGAAGGGAAGAGGATTTGAATTCGAGGCAGTAATTTTATGCCTTTGGAAAAAAGCAAGAAAAGAAACACTGACACCAAGCTGGCACAGCTCTCTTCCATGACAAATATCATGGCTCTGCCACTCAACTCATGCTAATGCTTCAGCTTCAACACTGTGTGTGAGTTTGGGGTATCGCCTTACAAAAGTTGTAGTCACAGAATCATCTAGGTCAAAAGGGACCTCAGGATCTCACTCAGCTCATCCTCCTGCTCAGAGCAGAGTGAACACTGAAATCAGCACAGGCTGCTGAATTCAGACCTGCTGTTTTGCCCAGTCAGGTCTGGTAAAAATCCAGGAACAGAGGCTCATGGATGGATGGGGGAAGAGTTTCATGGTGTTGTTGGAGTGTAATGTCAGTTAAGGTTGAGAGAAGCAGCTCAGCCCACGGAGCAGAAGGAACCAGCATGAGGACCTAACTCACTGATCAACTCATATTTGGTAGCTGCTCCAGACTGAAACATTTGCCCAGTCCACATGAGCCCTTCCCAGTTAATCCGAGTTGGAGCCCAAGCCCCATGTCTCTCCTCCCTTTCTTTCCCCTTCAGCTCCTCCACTTTCTTCCTCCTTTAAGCACACTGTCTTGACATTCAGTCTCCCTCAGTAAGAAGCTGCAGTTCCCTCACTGTGAGGACTGAAACTCAGTGACCATCCAGCATGTTCCTCCTTTCTTATGCGAATTAACTTTGCCTGGATCAGGAAGCAGCCTGACAGATACACGAATCCGACATGGAGATGAAAAGAGATCGTTATCAGATCTGTGCTCCTGACTTAGATAAATAAGCATTGGGCATGATTCGCCACTCATTAAAGTGTCTTCCTCAGGAGATGGCTGACAGTTCATTAAGTAAGATGAAATATTATTATTTAAACTCAAGACTGATCAGACTGGGTGGAAACTTAGCCTACTGTATTCATAATTTCATGCATTGACAAGCAAGTTCTGGAAAAAAATCTTCCTCTAAAGTGGCTGACCCATATGGAAATTAAGATGCTGCTGGAACTTAACTAACTGTCATGTTGTTTAAGTGCTCTGTGCTCAGCCATTGCATTCCAAATCTTCATCCCCACTACCAAAGAGGATTGGTACTACAGCTCCCACCTCAACTTGTGCTGAGACCTCCACACCCAGTGTGTATTCACCAAGCTAATCTTGACCCAAAGCCCAAGCTCCAGTCGTGTCTTTCCCTTCCCTCCATCCCATGTCTTCCAGGCACTTGGCCCCTTCCTTCCATATCCCTTATCCCTCTGCCTGCTTGGTCAGTGTGAACTGCCCCACAGTCTGTCTGCAAAGCAGAATTCAACAGTTACTGGCAGCACCATAAACTGCCAAGCCAACCTGGCCATCCTTATTTATCTTACTTCATTTCACACCTCAAATTCAGCTTTTTAACTTCCTCTCCACAGAGGCTGTACCTGATACAGGGTCATTCATCTTCAGGACAAGTGTCTATTGATCAGCTGTTATCCAATTTACAATAGGCATGTAATACAACCTGAACTCAGTGGGCTCAACAGGGAATTCAGTGAGGCCAAGGAGAGCACCTTCTAAAACCTTTCAGTGCAAGCAGAAAGGGCATGAGCAGATACTGCAGCTTTACAGCAGAACCCCCAGCCTCCAGCACAGGGATGGGGTAAGAGCAACAGGACCAGAACAAAAAAAACCCTTAGTCCCCACCTGCAGGGAGGTATGAGCATTCCTGACCATGTCTTCACAGTAAAAAAAAAAAAAAAAGAATTTATGCCCAAGAAACTTTACAGTGAGAGTCCATTAATGCCTCCTAAACCCTCTGTAATATGCAAGGGTTATGCTTTTTTGTCCACCCTGAACACAAAGAGCAAACATCTCCTTTCATGAAGGGTGACCTTTCCATAGCACCAGGAGAATGAAAGAACAAGGCAAGAATAGAGGCAGATCTCAGTGAAAGGGGAGCCACACAATGCGTGCATTGACTCTCAAGGTTGGTTTGGGCTCAGCCCAGAGAGGGTACTTGTCTCCACAGCCAGCAGAGCTCTTCAGAAAAGGTACACTGCCTTGAAAACAGGTGCACTGACAGCACAGCTCAGCCACAGAAGAGCTGCCTGGGTACTTTTCAATAAGCCTATTATTCCTTGGAAAAGTCCATTTCTTTGTATCACAGCTGTTTGCAGGAAAGGGGCAGTTTTAACGAATCCTCTTCTTTCTGGTTTAATTTTTTCTCAAAGAAGTTGCACTCATTTTTAAGCTGCCTTTTTTTTCTATTTCCTCAGATTGAAATATACTTTATTATATCATTTGTACTAATTAAAACTAAGCTAAAAATACCAAAATGGCCAGAAAGGGCACAAGAAAACACCACAGCAATGTTTCTATTGCCCTAACCAGAGTGTAGCTTTGCAAAAACCTAAGACTTTCAATTTTTGCCTCAATATTTTCCCTGGGACAAGAAGACCTGTTTCATGCAGCTCAGTATCATGCTGTTTCTTGTAGTAATTTTGCAGGACATGAACACTGATGTTACAGGTACAGTAACTCTATTTTGCACCTTCCTCTGATTTCCTTTTTCCTCTTTGATGTTCACCTCCTACTAGAACATTTTCCCTGATATCATTCTCAGGTTGAATACAACCTGATTCACATCTCATGCCAATTACTGTGACATTGTCAGAACTAAGCCAGTTTACACCACCTGAGCAATATGATTATTTAGCTGTAGTATCAGTCCTCAGTCTCCTCCAAGATTTCTGGTAGTAAAGGCTTTGAAAGAATCTTAACTCCTTTCCTCCCCCTCAGAAAATAAAGGATAAGCAACTGCATTAACTCTTGTATTGGTTAAAGTAAAAAAATATAAGGGGGAAATACCAAATCAGAGCTGAAAAAAACTAGGTTTCCTTTGTTAATCATGATGCTGAAGAAGTGAAGCTCTATTTCTTCTAAATCACATTCTGCTTTATGTTAGAAAGAGTAATAGGACAAGAACTATTGGGTTCAAAGTGAAAGGAGAGATTTAAGATAGATACACAGAAGAAATTCTTTACTTTGAGGGTGCTGAGGCACTGGCACAGGTTGCCCAGAGAAGCTGTGGCTACTCCATCCCTGGAAGTGTTCAAGGCCAAGTTAGACAGGGCTTGGAGCAGCCTGGGCTGGTGGTCCATGGCAGGGGGTTGGAACTAGAAAAGCTTTAAGGTCCCTTCAAACCCAAACCAGTCTATGCTCCCATGAAGTGCAGAATAGAGAAGATGATGCAGAACTCAGCAAACCCCATTCTTCATACACCAGGTCTCAAGAGTCACAGAATTCATTGACCACACTGATGACAGCCTCTCTCAAACCTGCTTATGCCTAGACATGATCAGAGCTGAGCATGATGGAAAAAAAAAAAAAAAAATCACAAAATGAAGGAGAGAGGGTCAGAATGCCACTGGCTGAGTGTTTCACCATCACTTGCCTTCAGCCACACAACCCTCAGCTACCTCTTTGTACTACAAATCTGTTTGTAGAGATAATTCTTGTTCTATCACATCTCTGGCTCATGGTAAACAAGACATGAATTGCCCCCAAGATTCAGCAGCAGGAAAATAACAGACTTCATCCAGAAAGGACCTACACCCCAAACCCAGCTCTGTGCTTACCTGCTGGTACTGAGAACCCCTGTAGCTCCTCCTGAAGCTCTCTCTTTCCTCTCAAATCACCATCACAATGCTCTCCCACCCTTCCAGCCATGCTTTTATATCACACCCACCTCTGCACCACCTGAAACCCCTCATCTCACTGAGCCTCCTGCTGTGGCCAGGCTGAGTGCAGATAAACCCAGCACCAGCCCAGCACACACTCCCACATCAACACTTCCCAGGGGTAGAACCACTTTAGCACAGTTTCCCACCCTGGTTGTGCTTTGCCACTCAATTTACTGCTCCAGATACAGAGAGGTAACTGCCCTGAGGGCTGTGCTGACACTGGAGCACATTACAAAATAAATCCTTTTAAACTGATCCACTTGAGCCCCTCCACAGAGTTGCAGTGATGCATCTGGAGGAGGAGCAGTGTGGGAAAAAGGGAACAACTGGCTGGACAAGGGCAGGATTCTCTTAGGCTGCTTAGAAATTGTAATGCAGAGCCATCCATTCCTTGTGTTTCTTCTAGCTTGTTTACCTTTGGGCAAGGACTGTGTTTATAAAAACACAAATAATTGGCATATGTTAGATACACATCCAACAAAAATGTCAATTAGGGGGGATGAGAGGGTGGATTAGAGTTTTGTACCTAGATCTGCACTCATTCCAAATCCAGCAGTGCACTCAGGGATCTGACTGCAGCTCGTGCATTTGTTTGCCCACCTCTTTATGTGTTTTGTTTCATTTCAGCTAATAAATACAGACCCAGATATGAATGATGTGAATCTTCCCAAATTTCAGGATATAACTTTGGCCTTTCGATGCAGAACTCATCTGAACTCGAACCCAAGCAAATGGATTTTTTCCCCTTGTAATAACTATGTTTAAAAAGTAAAAAAAAAACCAAACAAACAACCCCAAACTCAGTGCTGCTCTTCTACCTTTTTAAAATACAGGGCTGTAAATACATCTGATCAAAAAAAACCCCAAACAAACAACCCCAAACTCAGTGCTGCTCTTCTACCTTTTTAAAATACAGGGCTGTAAATACATCTGATTTGAGGCCTAACACGTGACAAGATTCACACACAGTGATAATATCTTCTATTAAAGCAACGGATATTGTTAGGAGGAACTTTGCACACTTCATTTTCTTTGAGACTCACATCATTCAATGCAACATGTTTGGCATCTACACAAACTCAGAGGTTCTCAACCCCCAGTGGGTCCTACAGGCACAAATCCATTATCACAATAACCCAAACACAGGGAAAAAAAATTGTCAGGGGTGACAGGAAAGGAGGTTTTTATTTGTCTTTCTGTTATGGCCTTCAAATTGAATCTGACACACAATATCCAGATTATCTGCTCAGCATGCAAACAAAGTTGGTTTTTACTTTTTTTTTTTTTGTGAAAACAGAGGTGTGTACAAATGCCTTGAGGGCTGAGAGTGTTTCAAACATCTATGAGTATAAATTACCCCTAAAACATTGGAATCTGGCAGCTTTGCAAGTGTCTGATTTCCCTTCCCCAGTTTGCAAATCGAGCAGAGTGATGTGGAGACTTCATGCTCCAAACTGGACTGGGCCACTTTGTGCCAGGTGATATGTTGGTGTGATGTGATGTGGCAGCATTTAGAAGCCACATTATACTCAGGTTTTACTGGTGTCAGTGCCTTCTGAGAGGTGAGGGCAAGCTCCAGCCTCTTGTCTCTAATGGTCCTGAGCAAAACCTCTCACACTGTGTGTGTTTGTCTGTGTGTTTGTGTCTGTGTGTGTGCATACAGCCAGACTGGCTGATCCTCCACACCACTAGGAACTCTGCATTAAAGACACATGCCATCATCTCCTCTGTTTGGGAACTCTCAGAGCTCTCCAATCCCTGTCACCCACCAGGATGTATTATATCTGTACTAACTAATTTCACAGCCCGTAAATTACAGGCATACCCTGCGTATCTTCATCTCATTAGAGAAGGTTAATTTAAGCAGACAATCAACAAAAATACAGAAAACTACTTTGGAAAGAGGATTTTGCTCTGTCTCTGACAGACAATGAATTCACAACCCCAACATCTGCCACCACTAGAGAGAAAATGCAGGAGGAAAAAAAAAGAAAGAAGGAAAAAAAAAAAGAAAGAGAAACTCATTGCTAAAGAAGGAAAAAAAAAAGAAAGAGAAACTCATTGCTATTTCCTCTGATGAATGGTGAATTTCCAATTAGCATTTTAATTACTCAAGCAAGACTTTCAGCTGGTTTGATGATCACAAGACTCTCCATAAGCAACAAGTCATCATGGTTTGACAACATGTGCTGGGGTAATGCATAACACACTTACAGAGGTTGGTCTGTGAGACTGTTTCTCTTACAGAAAATCCTACAGCATAAATTGCCCTCAAGTATTTATTTATAGTTTTACGTAGGTTTTTTAATATAGTTTATATAGTTTTATACCATTGTCCCACCCAAGAAAAACCTACAAGATGCCTTTGGAACAAATAATGTAGATTCCCCTTCAGGCAGATCCTACAGCAAATCCATCAATAGTTCCCCACACATACAAACCTGTATCAGTTGCCTAAGCAAATCCTTCAGCAAATCCATCCCATATCATTACAGACACCTTTCTGTGTCCTTCACCTGAGCTAATCCTACAGCAAACCTGTCCCTGGGGACTGATGGATGGGCTCCTCCCTGCACAAGGTCTGGGGATGATAACTCAGCCACCTTGTTTGTACAACAGCAAAACAAAGAGCAGGGCAGGTTTGGAAGTACCTGTGCAGCATTAGGAAATGCTGTGCCCTCTGGGGAAGGATGAGCAGGGATGTGGTCATTCTTGCAGATGAGGATTGTAGCTTTCACCATCCTAAACTTTGCTCTTGTTTCTGCACCACAATAACGTGAGTTTGACATGGGACAGACTCTTCCTCCTCTCCTCCTTGAGAGCTGGAATCTCAAGAAGCTGAAGAATCTAATTGCTGATATTGATGTAATTCCAGGCACTGCCTTGTGCACCTTGTGGTTTGCCTTGAGGAGAAAAGGCAGCAGGTGGAAAGATGCAACTCTGAATCCACAACTCAGTGCTGAGGATCCACAAATACATCAATGAATGGGAAACTGACATAAGCAAAGATCAATAATATCTTTCAAGAGCTCAGAAAGGTCTGAGGCTTAGCTTTAAGACTCCAAATGGTTGATCTGGGGATTTGGGTTATTCTAATCCTTTGATGTGAACAGATCTGGAGGTGATTAAGCTGAGGACTGGGATCTTGTAGACTATAGTTCTTCACTTTGATTGTCCACCAACTTTTTTCCTCCCATCTTGGTTTGCTGCTGTTTGTTGGGTTTTTTTTCTGGGAAACTTCCCTTTCTCTCAATTTTTATGTGATTTCTCAGCCTTATGAAGACATTGCATGTCCACCATACAGCAGCTTTTTGTGGCATAAAGCTACCTGCACATCATGGATGTTTATCCATCATCTGTGAAAACACAACCCTCTCTCCCCTCTAGTAATAATAAAATATCAGAACCAAATCTGTGTACTTGGAGAAAAATTACATATGGGACAATCATTTATTCAGAGGGAAGAAAACCAAACAAACCAAGCCAGCAGTGCCCATTTCATTAAGTGGACAAATGAGGAGATTTTAAGTTCTTGGCAGTCTGATGGATAAAGGTACCTTGTCAGAAGGTCCCTCCAGACTGAGTTACAAACAAAAGAGAGGAAAAGCTTGGGCAGAAAAGCAGATTTGTGGTTACAGAATGAGCAGGTCTGACTGGGAGCTCTGGTTTCTGTGTTGCAGTTATTCAAGGAGCATGTGATGCTGCCAAGTGTGTGCCCAAAAACTAATAGCAGATGGACACTGCTCTTCTGCTCTTTTCTTTTCCAAAGTGGTCCTGTCAAATAAATCCTCAGTGCAACTTAATCCTTCCTGCTTTCCACATCCTACTCCTGCATTCCCATCCTTTCATCCTGAGTGAGGATGACCAGACTCTCTCCCTTCTTATATTATAAGGGTGGTGAGACACTGTCCCAGGTTGCCCAGGGAGGCTGTGGCTGCCCCAGCCCTGGCAGTGTTCAATCCAGGCTGGATGAGCCTTGAGCAACCTGATCTAGTGAGGTGTCCTTGCCCAGGGCAGGGGGTTGGGATTAGATAATCTGTAAGGTCCATTCCAACCCCTAAATTCTATGATTCTATGATTATGTTATTTATGCATTTATGCTATTTTTCCCTCAAAGGTCTGAATGTGGACATGGTTCTGTCACTGGGAGAGGTTCCAGGAGCAGAGCTGTGTAAGTCCCACAGGATGATGCACAGTGAATAGATAGAAATTAACTCTCCTTTCCCTTTTCTGCCCCAACAGCCTCACATCCCCTACATACAATCAGAGAATTTAAGGGGTTGGAATGGACCTTAGAGATCATCCAGCCCCAACCCCTGCCCTGGGCAGGGACACCTCCCATCAGAGCAGGTTGCTCAAGGCTCATCCAACCTGGCTGTGAACACTGCCAGGGTTGGGGCAGCCACAGCCTCCCTGGGCACCCTGGGACAGTGTCTCACCACCCTCATAGGAAATAACTTTTTCCTAATATCTAGCCTAAATTTCCCCTCCTTCAATATGAACCTGCTATATCCCTTGTCTTATCCCTGAAGTTCCTAACATCCCCTTTTTCCCTTTCCTCCTTCCAATTGCACCTCTTACCCCATCCCTCTCCAACCCACAGCAGCCTGATAGGGTTTCACCAAAGCAGGCAAGTGGAAACACTTCACTTCCAATCCCTGCAAGAGGCCGGGGCACAGAGGAGTTTATTCTATCATAAATTAGAACATGAAAAGCTAATACATTTTATACATTTGTCAGAGAGAGAGAGAGAGGAGAAAAAATCCTTGCTGCCAGGTTCCTCATAGCAAATCTGTCACGTTGGAGAGAGGCTGCTGGAATAGAGGTATTTACAGACAGATAGAGCCCTGGTGCAGAATAGCAAAGCTGCTGCTGGATGCTTCAGGGCTCTAGCAGGAGCCAAGATAGAGTTCTCAAGCCAAACTGCACACAGCCCCACTGTAAGCACCTCTGCTCTTCCTGCGTGGGGATAGAATCATGCCAGGCAGAGCTGTGGCCAAGGGGCCTGTGGCTGCTGAGGGTTTCCAGAGTGCATGTCTGAGGACTCAGGGGATGCTGCTGGTGTTGGCATTGCAGGTCTGAATTTACCTGGTGCTGCATTAGAGGAGAAAGGGAGGAAAAGCATGTCCAGAGAGAGGAAACAGCTGGGGAAAGAGCCAGAGCACAGTCTGCTGAGGAGCAGCTGAGGGAGCTGTTGGGGCTCAGCCTGGAGAAAAGGAGGTTCAGGGGAGATCTTATCACCCTCTATACCTGCCTGAAAAGAGGTTGCAGCAAGGTGTGGGTCATGCTCTGCTCCCATGTAACAAGTGACAAAGCAAGAGGGAATGGCCTCAAGTTGCACCAAGAGAGGATTACATTGGACACCAGGAAGAAAAGAAAAAAATCTTCACTACAAAAGTGGTCAGGCTTTGGAACAGGCTGCTCAGGGAAGTGGTGGAATCACCATCCCTGGAAGTGTTCAAAAGGTGTGTGGATATGGCACTTGGGGATATGGTTTAGCAGTGACCACAGTGCTGAGTTAACAGTTGAACTCAATGGTTTGAGGTTTTTTCCAACCCTAATAATTCCTTGATTCTATGGTTCTAAGTCAGATCCCAAATAAAATAATACAGAGGAATTTTCTGGGAAATCTGTTCTACCTGCCAGGTACCCATCCCCTTGGCTTTCTTGCTCTCTGCTCATTCCAGGTGGACAGTCCCATTTTAGCTGAGCTTTTGCCCAGTCCCACTGCACCTCCAGTACCTATCACATTGCATTTCTGCTGCCTGAAAGGAGGGAACTGCCTGGCACAGCCAGTGGTGATGGCCTTCAGAGCTCTCCTGCCACAATTCAAAACTCAAGGCAGGAAGTCATTTCCCAGACATAATCTCCTATGAAATAGTCAGCAAGTCAGACTTAATTAAGACAAAGAACAGCAAAAAGCAATCATAATTAAAACTTAGAGTCGCCTGCACAGATGAGAAAGTAGAAGGAATTAGGTGTTGGAAGGAGCATTGCCCAACAGCCAGGTGCTTTATCCATGAGGATGTAGCATGGAATGTGGCAGTGGTGGTGCCTGACAACAGTTTAGCTGAAATTACCCACAAATGACCTTACCCAACCCTTCTCCAGCCTCAACAGTCCCTCATGCAGCTGCTGAACTGGTGAGTGAAAGGCAAGAGTTGCTGCTTTGGTTGTTTCAGTTTTTAGCATCCCCAGCTCACAGGACACAGCTGGAGGCACAGCTGGGAGCAGACCTGGGAGGCTGTTGCTTTTGGAAACATTTCTCTCTGTAGGGGTAGAGGTACACTTGAGCACAGGATGTGTTGGAACAGCCATGGAAATCCATCTAACCTGTCCTGACATCAGCCAATAGCTAAGAGCAACGTAGGGAAAAGGCAAATACAGAGTGATTCTTCCTCTGAATGCTCTTCCAGCCCCTGGAAATCTATGTGGCCGTGGCTCCTTGAATTGCTGGAACTTATTGTCCTTCATGGATCCTTTTTTCTTGACTCCTGACCCTGTTATTTGTGCAGGAGTCACTGCATGAACAGTTTTCAGATCTATGCTCCTGCCATCCAGGTCTCTTTGCCCCAGAGCAGTCCCATTTTCTGAGAATTGTTCTCTCTCCACCTCTCAGACTCCTTCCTTTGCTCCTCTTCCCTAGCCCCTTTGCTCCACATGGGAGAATGCCCAATGGTAGCTCCAGACTATGGGGCAGACTCCAAAACACAAACCTGTGGAGAGGAGCAGGACTGGTCTGTTGAGCTGTACTACACCATGGCTCAGCTCCATCTCTCTCCAGAGCTCTGCTCAGCTCCCAGTGTTCTGTCCTGTCCTATCCAGGGTGGCTTCTTCAGGCACTCACAGAAGCTGCCAGACAAAACACTCCAGATTAATTCCACTCTCTTCCTCTCTCTTTTTAGAAACTTTTAATTAGTCCCCAACTCAGCATCATTATTAGTATTTGTTATTAAGTATTAAAATCTCTCCCCCCCCCTCCCCCAGCTCCTTCTCCCCCTGCTTCCCTCTTCCAGCCCTTTGTTTTAATTGTTATATTTTTTCATCAGTGATCAGCCAAGCTTCCCTAATGATCTAGACTCATTTAAAGGGTTTATAACTCCGGCACAAAACTCCAATAAAAAAGCGGCAGCCTTGCTGGGAACCTCCTGGGGCTACTCAGCAGCCAGGAACACAAACTCATTTACCACTTGCCTGTTCCCCCCTTTTCCTTAGTCACCATCGCCCATTCTGTCAAAATATCTTCCTCTGCATGCACAGAAAGCCTTCAATTTTCCTTCTCCATGTCTTTTCCCTCTCAATTCTTTCTCCCTAAGGATCAAGACAGGAGAACTGGAAAAAGCCTTGATGAGGCACGTGGTGAAGTTAACAGCAAATAGACTAAACCCACTGTTCCTCCCAGGCTTTTCCCTGCCAATGCTGCATTCCTGTCCCCTCTCAAGAGGCAAAATATAAAGAGTCGTAGTGAGACTGAGGAAAGAAATGATCTGGCTGTATTTCTCCTTGAGTATATTTAGCAGTTTGCAAGTTACCCCTCTGGAGATCTTAAAAGCTTTTTGTACAAATCTGCAAGTCAGCACTGCCTTTCCTTCATTGTTTTTCTCTCTTTGCAATAGGTAGAGATTTACACACCACAAAGAGTTGTTTGGCAAAGCCTCAGTGTCTTGGCCCAGCTTCCCACAGAGTACAGATGTTGCTTCCAAACGTGTCTTTAGCCTTGTGCACAGCCAGCAGTAAATTCGTGGGGATCCAAACAGGAGTGCAAGCTGTTCTCTGGGAACACAAACTATGACCTAGACTCATGCTAAGGTCTAATCTGACCCACTGGGCTTCTTGCCCACGGCCTTGGGCATTGGGCAATTGGCCAGTGTTAGGGGCAAGCCAGGAGGACACATCTTTCCTCTAGTGATCTCCTTGTACCAAGCTTTTTGAGGGAAACCTCACAGAAGTTATTCCCTCCCTGTATAAACATAAATCCCTTCTGAAACGAAGAGGAAGGAAGGGATGGTGAATGGTAAAAAGGAAATGAGTAAAGTGAGGTGCATGTAGAGGAAGACAACTTGCACAGCATGGATTTATTTCTGTCACCTGCCTGTAGACATCTGCCATGTGCTGACCTCACTGGAAATGCCAGAGGGAAAATAAACACTTTCAACTGGTTATCCTGCCCTTGTTACCCAGTGGAATTTTGACCCTTTTACACCCAACCCCCCCAGTTCTTCCAGCTGATGTGTTTGCCAAAGCCATCCATTTGGAAACCATGGAGCAAACGATGCCATTAAATGGTCTTGCTTTGAAGTCACTATTACTCCCAGCAATGTGCCTGACAACATTACAACCGCAGTGACCATCTGAGCCACAATTGTATTGATACAATCTACAAGAAGCCTTTTGTTCTCACTTGAAAGGAGCTCAGCTGAAAGGCCCATCAATGTGCTCAGTCATCTTCAAAAAGCCAGAATCATTTGGTGGGAATAAACAGTTGGAGCACTTCAGTTAGCCATTTGAAAAGAACAGTTTCCCAAGGAACTTTAGCACTGTCCTCCCTCCTGTGGCTGCTGGACTCCTCTGAGAGATGATTTCTGGAGCTGGTTGAGCTACTTTGACACACATTTGTCACCAGGAATTTCAGTTTAGGGCAGAGAGATAAAGAGCAAAATAAAACAGAACAACCCACTGTAGTATTTCATGAAAAGTGTGTGTGTGTGTGTGTGTGTAAATCATATTTTGGGGTATTTAAGCCCTAGTATTGTGTTTTCAACTTGGGCTGAAAGTGCAGTACAATAAGAAGGGTCTGTGGAGGATGCCTGCAATTAGAGACCTGGTTGGGGATACAAAGCTGTCTTCTCCTTGTTTCCAGCTGCTACATTTAATTAAAAGAAAGCTAAACAATCCATTACATTAAATTACTTTCTGCACATTACTTTTCCACATAGACAACTGAAATGGTTGCCACAGGGATGTTATCTGACCACAGATTGGAAAGGAGATAACCCTTCTCAAAATTATTCTATTCTTGCTTGAATTATCACCCAGACAACCTGGGCAGGAGTCATTCCCCACTGTGTGAGGGACTACAGAAGCTGGTGGGGATTTACCAGGCACGTGAGGGGCTTTAATGAACTGCAATCCCAACCTCATCTTGTTTGTTCCTGCAGCATGTCACATGATGATAAAGATGCCAAATCACTATATAATGTGGCAACCAAAGGGGCTTATTTCATGTTCCTTCTCTACTCTCTGTCATCTTCACCATTGAATCTGCAGTTAATAAAACCATACCACGAGACAATCTCTTCCTCAGCTGCTTCCTGGGAGTTTCTAATGGGTACCAAACAGTCCATGTATCTTGTTTCAGCTCCTAACTTAAATACCCCATGGGTATTAGAAGTCAAATACATCAGGGATATCTTGAAACGTCACATGGAAATAGAATTTGTAGGAAAACTCCTTGTTCTTGTAGGCATTTTGTTTTCTTTTCAGTTCTTGTTTGCAGAAGGACAAAAGAGATTTGGAGTCTTCCTCAGTAACTCATCAGGCTGCAGAGCAGACTTTGCCTCCTGGAGAAGAGCTGCTGCTCTTCCCTAGGAGCACAGCTCGAGTGCAGACTCCAGCAGGGAAGGAGCTGGTGGTGAAAGCCTCCTCTGACAGCTGCTGTGAGCTGCTGCCAAGCCCCCAGCTCACTCCTCTGCCATTTTTATAACATTCAGGTCTCAAAGCAGCTCCCAGAGCATGACTGGCTTGTGGCAAAACCAACCTGGATTGACTTCAGGGGGAGAAATGAACAAAAACAACATCCTGGCTCAACTCTGCTGCCTCTGTTGCAGCTATGTCCTTATTTTCTGCACTCCACACCACTTTCCCTCTGAGAAAATTGTTGCCAAGTGGCTATTTTGAACATGGTTGAGTGCAGATTGTTAAAGGAGAGACAGGCTTCTGCTTCTGTCTTGCAGAGTATTTTTGCTTTATTCCCCATCTCAGACAAAGCATTCAGAGGGTAAGTATCTGTTTACTGTTTGTGCATAATGCATTATGGGATGAAATTGTCTCTTCTTCCCTCATTTACAGCGTTTGCACCTCATCCTGTGATGACCTCGCAGCAGCAACATGGACCTTTATGACCACAAAGCTCCAGCACTATCATTCTCTCCCTTAGCTGAGCTTCCAGAAGTGAAATGCCATTGGCTTTGGGTTTCAGTACACAGCAGGAAATGTGCTCACTGGTTGGAACCAGAGTGACAGCTTCACTCTGTCTCACATTTCCCCAATTTGAAGCCTATGAAGTGCTGGACTGGATTTTCAGTTATCCACATCCTCTTAACCCAAGCAGCATTAGCTAAGTCATTCAGCTATCTCATCAAGACAAGCATCTTACTCAAACACCTTGTGAATTATCCCATCCACTCTCTGAATCTGAGGTCACAGGGAGTACAAGACAGGAGCCCTAGATTATGTTGATGGGAGAGGGACATTACCAGAGGAGGAAGGAAGCTCAGGTTGTGCCTACACTTTGTCATGGTCATAGGAAACACCAAGCTTTCTGTTTTACAACAAAAAACATTACCAATTAATCACCCCCATGAGTAGCTCACAGTTTCCCTTAGCCATGATAGATACAAAGAGGTTAATCCTACAGCTTTACAGAAACAAACCCCCACACCTTTCACTGGGGACTGATTCTTCACAAAAGACCCAGAAGCCAACCCAAAAGGCAGTAGGTCAACCACATTAACAACTCAGTGGTATTATATCTATTCTATTTTCACTCTGCCCATTTTAACTCCCCCATAGCAATATAAACTCTTCCTCCCAAAGCTTTCAGCCCTTCTTAAATTTCAGTGGTCATTGTACTTGACTGTATTTGTATCTGTAGTTCCCTGTCAGCACTAGGCAAAGCTGGAGTGAAAAGAATGATGGTTTTTAAGCCCTGCAGTCAGGTCCTCAATGTTCTCAGCATCTGACTCTAGCCTGCAGAGGTGTGAATCAAAGTCTGGTTTCCCATGTGGTCATGCCAGATGGTTGGCTCAAACCCCATCATTTCTTTACAGCAAAACTCACCAGACACAGACAGTAACCATAAGATATACTGGAAAATCAAATCTTGTATAATTTAGACTGCCAACACCCATGCAAAAGATCCTTCACCCTACAACTTATGTCAGCTCTTCAAGAATGGTTTCTTTGCTGAATACATCTTGAAAGATTTCAAGGCAACAACAGAAATAAATACTTAGAGTTAGCCTCCTCATTCTAAAAGATCTTGTTGTTACTTCTGAACTTTGGTTGTCAAATTCCATTCAAAGATCATTTCACATGTCCCAAAAAGTCAGTTCTGCTTCCAAGGAATGCTTGAATGCAGCTCTGCAGAACTACAGATCACAGGTTAATATTTCCCTGTCCGTGACCCTATTGCAGTGGGTTCTGGAATTTGTCAGGGGTGGATGTCTCCAACTATATCACATCTACCTTCCACGAGAGAATTAGGAATGCTGAGTAAGTTCCTGCCCTGGTGAAACTGTGAAGGGAGTGTTGGAGATAATGTTACCCAGTAAAGCGAACAAAAATTTAGGAAGGAGACTGTGTTGAAAACAATCATATGCTTGGGAAATCTGGCACTGTGGATGCAGTGACCATAAGAGGTCAGGGCTTCAGTTCTCCATTGCATCTTAAAAGCAACATCTCTAAGAGCCTGGAGCTAGGATACTATTTTAGGTACGATTGTTCAGTTAGGAAATTCCATCTTTAAACATTCCTTAACAGGGGTTACCACAGGAGCAACAGTCCTCCTTTCTCTGCACTTGCTTCTATCAGGATAATAGTCAGGTTTGTCTTTCTTCATGTTCCAGGTCTTGCTCCTCAGTTTGAAGGTACACAGCAGTATTATATTTCATACTAAAAGCCACAATCAACACCTCCACTTCCCTGGCACAATGAGACTCCCTTCATTAGGAATAAACCATGCTGGTGACAAAGCTGGCTCAGCTCTGACCTCAGGTGTGTAGAGTTTCCTCCTACAGAAGCTGTTAAGCATCACAAGCCTCCCTTTTCTCCCTTCCAAATCCACTTCTCCAGCATGAATAAAGGTCAATATATGAGATAGCAAATCCATTATCTATTTCAACTACAAATTATGACTATTTGTGCAAATGCAGTCTCCATCTGTGAGAGGTCTGTGGTAGGGAGACAGAGGAAAAAAGGAATATATAAAATAGTAATATGTTCTTGACTTATATATATTGATACAGTTTTAAGAACTACATACACACTTGCCCTCTGAGAACCACTTTCTGCAGCACCTATTTTATTCATGTACTTCTTCTAAAGAGGGTCCTGCCCAGGCACTATCTGGGCTTGACCCAGTTTGGTGTATAAAACCAGACAAGATTGTTGCCTGTGATTTTAGGGGATGAATTTTTCATATGCAGCCTTGTTTCTCTTGCAAAGTCCAGCCTTGGCCCCCATCTCTGCCTGTAACATGTCCCCTTGAGCAGGTCCTGCTTTGTGAAATTGCATTTCTTTGTTTACTCTGCATGGTGCCAAGAAATGCCTTTTTCTTGTCTCCTTTTTTCCCCCCTTTTCTTTATTTTTGAAGTGAAAGTTATTAAGCTACTTCTAGCATAATACCTCTAAATGCCGAGTCCGTGAGAGGGAATTTTAACTTGGTTAATCTGACACAAATGAAAAACTATTCAAGGCTTGAGATGACTGTAAAGTTTAGTGTCATGGCTTTTTTAGAAGAAAAAAGAGGGTTCTCAGCAAAATTTCGTTTGAACACTTGAAGTTATTTATTTCCTTTCAAGTGTTGGGCATGTTTTAAAGACACAGTAGCAACTGAACTAACTAATGGACCTTCTCAGTGCTGGGGGACACATGGGGCAGAGAGAAGAGCAGAGGGGATGGAGAGTGTTCTCCTTCCAGTGGGTTATCTATTCTCACTGTGGGAGTCAGATCCTGTAGGCTTGCTCGTGGCTGAAATGGAAATGTCACTCTCTTAAAAGTGAAATTTCAGCTGCCACTATTTCTATGACTATTACCAGCAGAGGAAAATGAGAAACTGTCGGTGATACAGAGACCTCAGCTGTCTGAGATCATTCCTTGCCTTGTTCAAAACCATTACATCGGAATTAAAGAGGTCTTGGGGATGCTCCTCATCCTAAGACTTTCTCATTTTTTATTTGCATGTTTGGAGGCAAAAAGAAACAGGATCTGCCAGAGTTAAGCTATGTCAGTGCTCAGAGTGCCCAGGACAGTGCTCAGTCAGTGGATAAGCTCCAGTGTCCAGGGAGACAACTCTTAGGAGGTTTGAGGATGATTTTCAGAACTATGCTGTGATCTGATGGAGCCTCAGCATCTTTTTCTCCTTGAAGGAGTGAGTGGGGTGTGTGCTGTGTGTTGTTTTCACTCCTGAGCAGCAGCTGGGAGAAATGGGCTGAAGCTTGGCTCTACTTTTTGCTCCAACAGTCATGTATCAGGTTTGCCACAACTGAGCTGAAACCCATGATTCATAATCAGTTTCATCTGCGAAATGTTCTTCTAATTGATCAGACAGAGACCAATTTCAGTGTGGGAAACTGAGCCCTGAGAAGATTAATTACCCACCAGGCTAAAGCCATTTCCTTTGGCCCAAGTACAGCTTATTGTATGTTACTGAGAGATGAGGAGCTGTCGAGAGAAAGGCAATGCTATCATTCTTTCTAGAACATGCTACATTGGAAGCAGATAAAGTGCTGCTGGCTGAGGGCACTGGCTATGCAGAGTGGGGAGGTGGCCCAGGGAAAGGGGTAAAGGGACAGTAAATACATGGCAAAAGGCTCAGAGGGAGCAGAGATAAGAGAAAGCAGAAAATACACCAATTTTAAACCCCCCGAGTCTCCCAGGGATTAGTCACTACAGAGTTTGCCTTTGGGGACAAGGGGGTTTTAACATTCTCTCTGCATATTTGGTGCTCATTTTACACCTGTGAGATATGGAGGGATGTCACAGACCCTGGGCAAGAGGCATAAGGCAGAGAGAGATCTCTTTGCTGTGATGCTCTGGTAATGAGGGTAGTGAACTTAGCAAGGCTCCACAGCCTCGGGGCAGGAAGGCTTAGAATAAATGCTGTAACCGAGCAGAAAGCACCAGGGAGTAAAAGTAGGCTCTCTTTCCTCCTTTAGGCTGCAGAGATGCAGGAGATCCAGGGACTCACAGGTGGCTCCAGATGAATGTGAATGAGTGTGGTCCATCCCATCCCAGCCCACTGCAAGGAAATTGCTGCTCTCCCAGCTGATTGCCATTCCCTTCCCTTCCCAGGGCCCCTGACATTAGGATACCAACCCCAAAGCCCTCCAAGACAGGAGGTATTAGAGATTTTTTTTTAATTAAAGTCAATTGGGTAATGAAAGTGGCAGGAGTATGTTCCCACTCTCTGAATGGATAAATTAAAGCTCACAGCAAAGAGGACACACATGGAATCTGCGAGGAGAAGAGATTTGAGATGGAAATCCTAATGACTGCCATCTTTAAGCTAATGACATCCTGCCCACACAGCTCTGCTAGCTTCTAGGGTAGCAAAATAACCACAGAGGGACCATGGATCTCCTTCTTTTCAGACTGGGGCTTCAAGAGTGAAAAATATTAGCGTTACAGGATACTGAGCCTGCAATCCCCTGACAGTAAGAACCAGCTACTCTCCAGCTGCTCCAGGTTAATAGAAATACTTCCTTGGCCAGACCCCAGCACAGAACAAAATAGGATTTGCAGCCAGAGTAAAGCTAATCAAAGTAAAAGGACAAAGGTTTATCAGCAGCCAGAACTTTTCAGAAGCAGAGAAGTTAGTGATGTCTGGGTCAACAATGTTCTCCTGCTTCAGAGAGCCTTCAATGCAGATTGCTTGGGGAGTACCTTACCTTGATGGAAAGTTTTAACCCTTTGACTTTTGAAAGGACAGGATTTAGATTCAGGTGTATTTATTGAAGACCTCAAATTCAAACAAAATAATCTCTCTGTTGCTGCCAGCCTTTTATCAGCCTCGGTGTGGATGTGCTCAGGAGCTCTGTGTAAATGCAATGTACTTAAGAAACAAAGGTTGAGAAGAATGACCTCTTCAAATGCAGATGTCAGGCGTCTTTAAAGCCCAGGGGTTCAAGGATCACAAAGCTGGGTTAAGGCTCCTTGCCTGCTTTCTTCCTCTATCCACCTTTTTCTTGCTCCAAGAAAGAGGATGGCATAACTGAGTCAGGCTCAGTGTGTTTCTCAGAGGAAAATCTAATCCTACAGCAATTCCTAATGGTACACGGTGGAGTTTTCTTCTTAGACAGGATATTCCTTTTTACATACACTGCATCAGAGACCTCTGTTCCTAAAATCTCGAGTGCTCCATCTCCCTAGCAGGAAAACTGCTGTGGAAGAGGGAGAGAAACCAGTGAGCAGAGGTATGGAATCAACATGGAACAGAGAAAATTGGAAAAAGTGCCCATCAAATTAATAATATCAAGATAATAGCTATTCTATTTAGGATCTCTTATTTTGGCTGTGACCCAGCCAAAGTGTAATATAACTGGAAATCAGAATGGATGGAAGCTGATCCATTGAGGTTTATGGCCACAGTTAGTTTCTGATAGATCCTGATAGTCCACTAAATAAACACCACACTCTCTGCCTCTAAAACCAGATTTCACAGCCCCTCAAATCTCCTGCAGCAGGA
>NW_008684210.1:102885-117148 GCF_000695815.1 Acanthisitta chloris
TTGGAGTTGACTCTTCTCCTCCTAGGGGTACGACAGGAAAAGTCAGAGCTCTCTGAAGTGAAGCACCAGTTTTGAAGTGGCAAATCCCATTTCCATCATGGCTCTGAGCCCATATTTTTACAGGCAATTTTGTGTGTCTATGCAAGTACAAAAACACTCAAGAGAATGTTGATCAGTTATGTCAGTTTAGCATGGGACCAGCCATCAGCTGAGCTACTGTAACAGAGGTTGTGTCCACACTTCTCCCTTGGAGAGATTTCAAAACCACATTGCTTGGCTCCAGCTCTCCTTTTTGTTACTCTGCCCCTCCCTTTTCTATTTTTTGATAGGGGGAAAAAAAAGGAGAAAATAAAGAAAAACTAAAACACTTTAAAAGACAAAAGGTATTTTCTAAGTTCTTATTAATTTTAACATCCAGAAAAGATTGATAGCATGCATTTATTGAACAGAAATTCAGGAGAGCAACATGAGGTGAACAGTGACTCTCCTGGAGAATGGTACTGGTCCAAGTGCAGCTCACCTGGCCATTCATTCAGTGCCCACTGAGGGGGAAAGGAGATGAGATATTACTCCATTATAGTCTGGAATGTATAATTCATACAATGCCAATGAAATAATGATAAATGACTGAATTGTTCACAAAGGCCATTCTTCACACTTTAGCCCATTTTAAAAGAGCTTTTTTTTTCCCTCTTTTCTAAACTTTCCCTTAATGACTCCCCTCCTTGCATTTGCTTCCCTTGCAGCCACTTGGCAGAGATGTTGCAAAAAAAAAAAAAAGGCAGAAAAAGTTGTATGAGAAGGTTGGAGATGGGGAGAAGCTGTGGATGTCAGGAGGAAGTTCTTTTCTGTGAGGTGCTGAGACACTGGCACAGGTTGCCCAGAGAAGCTGTGGCTGCTCCATCCCTGGAAATGTTCAAAGCCAGGTTGGATAAATCCTTGAGCAACCTGAGCTAGTGGAAGATGTCCCTGCCAATGTCAGGGAGATAGAACTAGATGAGCTTTAAAGTCCTTCCAAAACCAAACCATTCTGTTACTCTAAATCTCCCTCTGTCCTCATGGACATCTCATTATGTACCTAGGTGTGAATGTAAGTATGTATGAACCAGCTCACTTTATGCACATCCCTCTACCATCTGATCTGTTGAAGATAACTCTGGTCATGGTCTTGTCTAGAGATCTGTCTTTAATTTCCTGCTCTGTTCAGTGGACAAGATGAAAAGGAGTAAGGAAGGGTAATAGTACATTCTAAATCAGGGGTATTTTTTGTTGTTTGGTGAGTTGTTTGGCCTCTGTGAAGTGACAGGAGCATGTGAGAAACATGAGGTTCTGCCTATGCACTGCTCTTTTGAGTTCACAGAGACAAACCACAGCACTATGAATCCTTGGGCTGGATGGGAAAAGCTTCACAGCTCCTGGTAATTCACCTGCTGCTAATTCACCTGGCCCTGCATGGGCAGCAGTTGTTCTTTATCCTTGGGAAAGGCAAGCAGCAGATGAGCAACTACTGGAAACAGGAGTTGGAACAGAAATTTCTCCTTGAAGAGCCACAGCTCTGTGTTAGATTGATTGTGAGTGGTGGCAGTATTCGTCATCCCTCGCTCGGAGCTGCTCTATGGAGGTAATCGAAACCTGAAGAAAAACTTGTAAAGCTCATAGCACACAGATGGATGGACAGACAGCTAGATAGATCATAAGCAAAAATAACAGTTTAAAATTACATTTCTGTTGGTGACCTCATTTTCCAAAGTCCTGAGTGCTCAGTTCACAGGCACAAGCTGTGGGAGCAGCACTCTGGGGAATCTGTCTCAGGCAGGTGCTGCACTTAAAGGCCTATTTTTGCAAATTTTGGTTATGTATATTTGAAAAGGTGAGAAAGCACAAACCAAGGATGTTTTCTAAAGGTTGAACCCTTTTTTTGCTGGAGCTTTCCCCCTCTGCTTGCTTTGATTTCCAGGTACTCCCTAAAGACAGATTGAAATTTCCTAACTCTGAGCACATCCTTTGTCCTGCTTAAGCATTGTTAACAAAAGAGGAGATAATGGTGACCAATCTTGGGATCTCCAAGTGCCTGATTGTCAGAAAGGTCAAAGAAAAACCACTAATCTTTGCAGAAGAAGAGATTCATAGGAAGCTTTGCTGAGAGGTTGAGGAGAAAAATAAGAGGAAAAGAGAAGAAAAGTATAAGGCTCTTTGGGTTTGACTTGAGTACAAGGAACCATGAAACAAAGCCATGATACTGAAAAGAAAGCAGGGAGGAAATTCCTCTGCAGAACACACAGGCAGCATGAGGAGCAACTGGGAGGAGACATGAGAAGGCTTGAGATACGGGGAAAGAATATTCTGTGCTAAAACTAGTGAGGATGCTCTTTATACCTCCAACATTCCAAGCTGCTGGCCTTCACCTCTGATTCCTACAGGAGACTGGTGTTGTAGCTGTTGTGGCTGAAGATAGGAATAGGACAGATGGAAAAACAGGATGGGATTTCTCCCCCATTAATCTATGCAACCAAAAGTTGATAGACAAGACTCTAGTTGTTTGGGCTTCCTCTAGTCCATAGAGGAATCATCACCCGTGAAAGGCAATTCCACCCATCATAAAAGAAGTGACTACTGCAGAGGGAAGAGATGAATCAGCTCTACAGAAGCTCATCTGTCTTGTCTGGTTAAAGAAAAAAAAAAAAACAAACAGGGGATGAGTTCAGGATGGAGGGTTAATCCTACCTCTCCTGAGTGAAAAAAATTCCACCCAAGAGCCTCTGAGGAGTCTCTTGTGGCTGGAGCAGATGCTGGAAGGACAAAGGATCCTGTCCCATGGTCTCATCTCATGTCATCTGTTATGGAAGAACCAGAAAATGCAGAAGCAGAGATAGGCATGAAAGGCTGTGTCATACACACCACACAAATCACCTCATCCAGTCTATTTTGCCTCTGTAACATCTGAATGATTTAGGAATATGTTAGGGATTGTGATTCCTGTTCCAGTTTTGAAGACATTCTGGCAGCAGATGAGAGAAGCATTTGGGGCCAAAGACTTCAAAAATTCAGGCCCAGATTTGAAGCATTTGAGGCTTGAAGTTATTTTATGCTGCAAGTTTGGCTTGGACACATCTTTAGTTGCTGCTAGAATCAGACAGAATCTCCAAAGCTTTGGAAGTATTCCTAGTGCAAGAAATTACCAATTTCCATATTTTTGTTGCTCTTGATGTTTTTGACACTCAGGAACAAACTGTCTTCATTTAAATGAGATGAGAAAAGTATCTCCTGCAAATTATGCCATTTCTTTTCTCCATTATGTTTTTCTGCATCTTCTGGCAGCGCTGTTAGAAAACCACCAGCAAACGGTCGAGTGGAACAGCAAAGACAATAACTTTAATGGAAAGAAATTGGGAACTGGAAGATGACACAGATTGCATTAGGAGGAGTGGAAAAAAGTGAAATAATATTTAATTTCCCTGGTCATAAATAATATGTCCACCCACATTACAAGTCCATCAGAGATGACAGGAAAAATAGTCAGTGACATGAGAAAATATCATTATTTCTTCATTAAATGTTTTATATAAGTGGAGGGGGGGAAATTAAAAAAGCATCCTGGCAAGCAAAAAATCTAACAGCTGAAAGGCCACTGGAGAAATGAATTGGGACTAGAGAAGTGTGCAGATGCAGGAATCAAATGGAAAGAACGAAATACGTTGTAGGCAAAACGTTGATGGTTAGAATCCAGTTCCTTTTCAGAAAAGGAGTAGGATTGCTGGGGAGGGGCTGGGGACACTGCAGCCATCCATAGGCACCACCAGGGAACCCTCAGTTCTGTCTTTTGGGGTACAGAAATGGGATCTGCTCTGCTAAGGATTTTTGGGTGGTGGTGGCTGAGCAGAGAGGATTTGTGCACAACACCCTGCAGAGTGCATCAAGCTGAACATAGAACTGGAGGTATTGGATTTTTGATGTTGATTTTGCAGGAAGCTACTGGAAATTTGAGAAGGTCATGCAGGCTATGGCTGTAAACTTAAAAGTAGAGTTAGGGCCCAGCAGGTGAATGTCAGGGCATTGCAGGTCCAGCTGAGCTGTTCTAGAGACAAAGGGATTTACATTCTGTGTGTGTCACTAATCATCTCAATGGATTTCAGTTTCTTCTGCACATTATCACTCACCCTCTGTGGACTCCAAAAGCACCAACAGTGGGTCAGTGAGGGCAGAAAAGGCTCCATAGGAGAGAGGACCTGTAGTGGAAAGGGGATATACACTCCTGCATAGCTTTGCTTGTGTTTCTTCACTACCCTCATGGTCAGTACCTCTGGAAGAACTCAACACTGAGACACTGATTGTTTCTGTCACCCTAATGATCCATCCTCTTCATCTCTCTCCAGCCCTGGTGACCAGAACACATCTATTCAGAGAAACATTATCCCTGTCATTTCTGCTCCAAGACACACAGCATCTCTCATCGACAAGAAGTCAAGGTCATGACACCCCCAGCCACACAAGGCACAGCCTCATCTCCTCTGGTCTCTGTGCTGCTGAGAACCTCCCTCCTCACCCCCTCACTAATGGCACCATTACTGCTCCCCTCCAGATTGTTTAACAGATGCTCTTGATAAATACCAAAGCAGCCGAAATTCTGCAGGAAATGAAGCGCAGCTGCCCGACTGCCACGGCTGCCAGTGAGGGATAGGAGACACTTACAAGGTCTTTGGGATGGGTTTTGACATAAGCAAAGGTGATTTGGCCTTTTCATCAGGTTGGAGGGGTGTAGAGTCAAGGAATGGAATGGGTGTGAGGAGTAGGAATTACATAAAGCATCATCAGCTCCCAACTTCTTGGCAAAAGGATGTTCTGCTAGTGGAAACATCCTGATCTGTGCCAGGTTAGAGGGTTCCCAACTGCATCTGTGCAAGTAATGAATTCACTGGAAGCTAACAAACACAGAATTTACAGTTTGAATAAATACACACAGTGTGTGTGTATATGTATTTGTGTTTACATGTGTGGTTGTTTATATTTGAATTTCATTGTTCTCAAATAGCTATCTAATGTATTTGTGAAGGCAAAGTGTAAACAGTTTATTTGGGGGACAGGTTTGTTGCAGTTCTGCTTAGCTACACAGCCAGAGAAGTTTTCTAGGTGTTCTCTCCACTGACATTTAGCAGCCCAAAGGAATTGATAGATCGAAGCATTATTTTCCCTCTTGACTTGCAAAAGCAAGACAACCTTGCAAAATGCAACAGCCCTGTGAAATCTGTATTTCATCAAGAGAAAAGGTTGTGTTTAAAACAAAGTCCTCTCACAAAGCTTCTGCAGCCCTCAGAAACAGCATATCAGGATACAAAGGGCCAAGTGACTGCAAAGACATTGCTTGGATGAGGTGTAGGACCATTCTCTTCCTCTGCCAGTGCTTCTTCCTCTTTTTCTTTCCTTTGTCTCTGTCCCACATAGCTTTGGTTTGAGGCTTATCTAGTCTAGCTTAGTCTTCATAGATTTTAATCAACTTTATGCTTCATCTTCTTTCAACATACTTAACATGTCTAATGTCTCTCTTGTGCAGGTTCTTTCCCAACATATGCTTCTCCTCCTCACCCCATTTCTCATTTCCCTGGGCCCATCAGATCTCTCTGTTGGCAAACATGAGATACCTTGGTGGAGAGCAGCAAGGGAGAGGCTGCTGGAGCCATCAGCTCTCCAGCAGGAGCTGTCTGCAGGTGACACAGTGTGTCTGTGTCCCCTGAGCATGGCTGGTGGCCAGGGAGGAGATGAAGCTGTTGGGAGGGTGGAGATGGATCTTGTAGAGAGGGAGAAGTGACGTAGAATGGGATAGACACAGGAGAGGTGAGAGAAAATCAAGTGGAAAAGTTGAGATGTACAACACAGAGGGATTTAGCCAACATGAGATTGTCACCAAGTCTGCCAGAGAGGGGTTAGAAGGGAAAAACCAATCCTACCACCATAATTCCTTTGTCACCACCAGCAGAGTGTCATCCCTGCTCCAACACTCTGCACACACATCTCCTGCCCTTCTCTCAGCCCTTCAGATGAGATTCTACCTTTTGTCCTTTCAGCTTCCAATTCCACTTCCTATGCTCTCTTTTCCCTCTTGTTACTCCTATATTCCAATTCCCTGAATTTACTGCTGTGGGTGACACAGTCACAGAGCTCAGTAGTAGAAACAGAACAAGGTTATTACAGACACGAGTGGATGTTTGCATATAAATATATATAATTTTGTGTGTGTGCATATGTATGGGCTATGGAGATGAAAATTCATTGCATTGGAACAATATCTAACCCATTTTATCCCTTCCTGATACGCCTTTATATCTACACATTCACTTTCCCTTAGAGGAGATTTTTACTGAATATAAGGATGGGAATGAGGAAGGAGTGCTAAAGACAGAGGGAAGAAGGATGGTGAGTATTTTGAGAAGGGAAAGGATGAGTTGCTGGGGTAGTAGTTGTAGATATAAAGTAAACTTCCATTCTTACAAGAAATTCCTCTTCTAAATTGGAAGTAGCAGCTTAGGCTCTCAAATTTTGCCACAGAAGAGGAATTGTGTTAAGAAAAAAAAAAGTCACATGGAGACATCAAAATGCCATAATGTGCAACACTCTGTGCTACTACAAGCTATTTAAAATTAATGCCTTAATGTAATATAAAATCCATACAAATTAGATTGGAGAAAAAATGTGAAAAATCAAGTGTTTTGCTGTTCTCAAAACAAAATATTTTGTCATTACCAAAATGAAGTCAAACCAATTAATTTTAACTATTCTTCATCAAACATTTCATTGCAATTGACCTGTTCCCATTAAAGCTTGTAAAAAACACAGTTAGCTTCCAACAGCAAAATGCTCGGGTTAATAACAGCCAAACAATGGGGAAAAGGAGTTTTAAAACAACCTTTGACTGTTCAAACATGAGTAAAAGTGAACAGGAACTGCAGTTCCCTTGGTCTGGACTGGGTCATTGATAACTGCTTTTGTATTCGAGACCCTAAAAGTCACAGACTGGTGTGTCCCAACCCATGGCAGAAATGCCTTTGAATAAGATCTCTCCTTGTAAATTAGTCCTGCTAATCTTTTTCAGCTCAGCCCTGTTCCTCCTGTTTGTGTGAGGTCCTGCAGAAGAGTCACCAAACAACAACCAAACACAGTTAGAGAGTCACAGAATCATCAGAGTTGGAAGGGACCCTTGAGGATCATCTCATCCAACTATTGACCCTGTACCTGAGAGCATTGGCCAAACACTCCTTGAGCTCTGTCAACCTTGGGGATGTGTCCACTGCCCTGGGGAGCTGTTCAGTGCCCAAACACCACTGAGGGAAGAACCATTTGCTAATCTCCAGCCTAAACCTTCCCTGATACAACTTCAGGCCATTCTGAGTCCTGTCACTGGTTGCCAGAGAAGAGGTCAATGCTGCCCCTGCACTTCCCTCCGTGAGGAAGTTGTATCCAGTGGTGAGCTCTGTGCTCAGTCTCCTCTTCTCCAGGCTGAACAGACCTCAGTTCTCAGATGGCATCAAGTGCTGCCAAGTTACACACACAAACAACCTCTCCTGTCACTTGGGACGTGTTTATGCTGGGACCTGGTGAGAACCTGCACTGCCACTCACTGCCAGGAGGACATGGCATGAGTTGGCTGCTGCTCCTCAACAGCCACATTCACTGCCCAGAGAGCACAGTTGACTTCAGTGAGTTCACAGATCCACGTCCATCTCCTGCCTAAATTAAATCAGCAAAGCCACTGGGAAACTGTGCTGGGTTTGGCTGGGGTAGAGTGAGTTTTCTTCAGAGTATCTACTATGGGGCTGTGTCTGGATTTGTGCTGCAAACAGCATTGATTACCCAGGGATGTTTTAGCTGTCACTGGGTAGTGCTTAACACAGTGCCAAGGCCTTTGCTGCTCCTCACACCACCAGCAAGAAAGCTGAGGATGCACAAGGATTTGGGAAGGGACAGAGCCAGGAGAGCTGACCCCAGGACTATCCCACACCACATGATGTCATGCTCAGCATATAAAGCTGGGGGAGAAGGAGGAAGGGGTTGGCTGTGCAGTGTGACAGCATTTGCCTTCTCCAGCCACCACTATCTAAGCTGTCCTGGGGATGGCTGAACACCTGCCTGCCCATGGGAAGGGGAACGAGTTCTTTGCTTTGTTTTGTTTGTGTGCAGCTTTTTCTGTACCTGTTAGGCTGTCTGTATCTCAACTCCCAAGTGTCCACACTTTTACCTTTCCAATCCTCCCCCCCATCCCATCCCAGGGCAGTGAGCAAGTGGCTGCATGGGACTGAATTGCTGGCTGGGGTTAAACCATGACAGTAACTCATCCTAAAATACTTCCTCTTAAAACACACAAAAATACACTGAAGGCCACAGTCATGTGTCAGAGTAAGACTTTTGGGTCCAAGGACTGCACTCTTCTGGGAATCAGCCCATTAAATATGGATTTAAGTGCTTTGCTTTAGGCACTCAGATTTAATTTGGCTTTGTTGTACAATTTAGCAGCACTTAGGGGCTGCCCAGGAGAAGGCAACGTGCCTCAGCCCCCAGTGGCTGCACTCAGCTCTCAGCAGCCCCTCTACAAAAGCTCTGCTCTCATTTTTGCAGTCACCACAGCTCTGGATAAAAAGGCATTGTCTGACAGAGGCAGTGCCTGTGGCTGCTGTCTGCACCCCAGAAATCTCAGCTTTTGGTCAGTTTGCAAATTGAAAGATGCCTACAGATCCTACTGTTGCTTGATACTGCAAGAGCCTTTAAAATCAATAAGGACCTTGTTGTAAGATACATTCTGTAAAGTGTTTCTGGTCTTCAGGACAGAAAAGGGGACCCTCCTGACAGGCACTGTGTTCCTTGAAACAAAAAACAGCTTTGCATGCAACTGATTTCCCTCTCATAAAGTGGATTCACTAAGAACAGAATCAGGAGCCTCTGAGATGACAGGGCTGGGGGGGAAGAAAAAAAATAACAACAAAACTTTCCAGCACTTGAAAAGCTTCATGGGAGAACCAGAGAGGTCCAGTTTGCACTGAGGTTTGCTCTCACACACACTTGCTTTTGTCTCCACTGGTAATTTCACAAGCTCCTGGACACAAAGCCTCAGATGGCTCAGCCATGCTCTGGCATAGCCCAGAGATGCAGCAGGACAACAACGAGGCAGAGATTAGCCTGAACTTCCACCTGCAGAGAAGCTGCAGCCTCAGGACCTGGATATGACAAGGAGTTGTGCTCTAAGTAGGGATGATGCTGTGTATTTTGGGGGGGATGGAAATCTGGTTCTGGAGACAAATCCTTGGCCGCTGTAAATCAAAAGCTGCCTTTGGAAGTGAACAGGTGGCATGGCTGGGTGGTGAGAAGCAGCCTGGCTCTGCTCATGGCCACAGACTGTCAATCCATTGACTCTGGGTCGGGCCATACCCATCTACTGTACAGCCAGCTGGGCTCTCTGCATTCCTTCCTTCCTTTTCTCCTGCCTCTCCCTACATTCATCTTTCTATTGGCACTGTTTCCCAGTTTCTCTTTCCTGGCTTTCCACATACTCTCTTACAATACTTTCTTCTTTATTTGCCCATCTCCTCTTCCCTGTAATTATAGAATTTTAAGGGTTGGAATGGCCCTTACAGATCATCCAGTCCCAACCCCTGCCCTGGGCAGGGACACCTCCCACCAGAGCAGGTTCCTCAAGGCTTTAGCCAACCTGGTCTTGAACACTGCCAGGCTTGGGGCAGCCACAGCCTCCCTGGGCAACCTGTTCAATGACATCTCTTCATAATAATTCCTTCACACACCTCTCAGTGTGCTTACTGTTTCTCCTGTATTTTTCTTCCTCCTCCTCCTTTCCTCTACACCTTCCCCAGGTCCTTACTCCCTGCACTTTCCAATTCCCTCCTCCCTTTCCTCTATGGGCTCTCTCCTGCTCATCCTCTGGAGGAGGGTGGATATCCCACTGTTGCTAGCTGAGATTTCTGCTAACTGCTTGGCCAGGGTCAAGGAGGTTTTTTTCATTACCCTTTTATTGCAAACAGCCTCTGCATACAAGAAGCTCCATTAGTAAATATCAATGCACAGCAGGCTGGGTGCACATAGATTACCACGACACATCAAACAGCAGAAATGACAAATAGGCAGCTGAGCACAGGCAGCAAGAGGAGCTGTGGTAACGTAAGCAAGAAAACAGAGTGAATGCAACAGGGGGAATAATTAACACCAAATCCATCAGCAGCTTCCCACCACTGCAGAGGCAGATGGAGATGGGGCTTCCAAGGCAGGAGGAGAATCTCCCACTGAGACATTGCTGAGATTCTGAGGACTCCTTCCCAATCTCTGCAGCTGCATCTTGCACTTCACAGAGCCTCACAGAGAAAGTACCAAACTGATTTCCAGGCAGAATTTCTCCCTGAATGCAACACTATTAGAAACTTTGGTGCTCTCAGCTCAGGAGTTGAGTGGGACTGTGTTCACACTGGACTCTAGTGAGAGATGTCCCTGCCCATGGCACAGGGATTGGAACTAGATGATCTTTAAGGTCCTTTCCAACCCAAACCATTCTATGAATCTAATGTCTTTGACCATAGTCTTGAGCGGGTTTTATGTCCAGGGCATCATCTTTTCTCAGCAGGACCATATCCATGTTTTGATTGAAAATACTATTAGGTTCACACCAATGTGAAGGAAGAAAACAGAAAAGAGAGAAAGGAAAAATGTGTCAAAGCAAATGGAAAGATTTTAGGAGAAGGAGAGACAGACAGAGAAAAGCACTGCAGGCAACAGAAGGAGAATGAAGGAAAAAACTGGGTAAGTGGGAGGACAGAATGAAAAGCTGAGAGAGATGCAGAAATCAACAAATGCATGAATACAAAGTGAAAAAGCAAGATCCAAGTGTGACTATGGATTGACACCACCTCAGCATGTGGTTTGGGCACTGTGGGCTGCAGTCCAAACAAGGATACATGATACATGGCACTATTCCTTTCTAGGGCACAGTCTCTTTATTAATCCCAATTTCCCAGACTATTAGCTAAGTGGAACTGGCAGAAACTTCTGTTATTGTCAGCAGGTTTCCCATTCCCATCATGTCACCAGATCATGCCCAGCATCAAGCACCATAGCCTGTACTTCAATGTGTCCTGAAAGATCTACTCATCTCCACTTAACACTGTGTTAGACCAATCTAAAGTTATATTCTAACCTGTTTTGCACATCTCACTTCTATTAACTCTCCCTTACACCTTTATGGCAGAGTCTTTAAGACTTCACATCACAAAAAGTCCTATTTTCCCCCCCAAAGATATTTTTTCCCTGAGAAACAGGTAAAACCTGTAATAGCAGAACCTGTAATAGTAGAACCATTTCTAAATACAGAATTTAGTGGGTCAAACCCTCATTGATTTTGCTCAGACCTTAGTCCAGGTCTTCATTTGATCCATGCAATGAATCATTTCTTGGGTTTAGCACTATCAGGCAACTGTTTGTCCCTGTATATTAATCTCAGGAAGTATCATGAAAATGAGTAGAAACTGAAAGGAGATGGAGCAGGGAATGCAATGACTGGTATTAAGGGAGGAAATCCTGCTCTCTGAGGCATCATTCCTGCACTATATTTGTTTCTGAGGCCTCAAGAATAGCATCCTTCTTCCCTCTGTGTAGTTCCCTAACTTCTGATTTCTGCATGACTCACTGCCCCAAGCAGCAATGAATTGTCTGCCAGGTTGCTACTTCTGGGGTATTAACAGAATATTGAGAATCTCATTTCTGATCTCCCTTAAAACCTCTTGGTAAATGGATCTGGCTCAGAGAAAGGATGAAAATAATGTGTGCAATAAAGAAGCCCCCAAAAAAGGATGAGGGGAAAAAAAAGAAAAGATATATGAAAGAAAAAGATGGGATTTTCAGAGAGTCCTGACTGATCTCCACTTCATTACTGAAAGATTGGACTATTAAAGGGACACAGTAGACCTGAAGGAATTGTGTGATCATTTGTGCAAATGGTAATTTTAGTATTCAGTCTATCATATCCATAAACATAATGTGGCTGGGACTGACATGAGTTATAGCAAATCCCTTTCCCAGGAGGCTCCATGCCACTTTGATGCAATGCCTGAGAACACACAGAGCTGGAAAGTAAGAGATTCCTCCTCCCTTCTGTGCTTGCTCTCTGCTGAGCTGATGGTTGAAGCCACTCTGATTACAGCAGATTTGTGGAATTAAATGGAGGAGTCATAGCACTGACAAAGAAACTGTTCCAATTCCAGAAAAGCTCATCTCAGTCTTGTACTTCCTCACTCACACAACTGAACATGCAAAATCTGCTCAGTAAATAGAGATGTGTTACTGAGGCTCAACACAGCACTTTGCTGAAGTGCTAATCCCAAGGGAAGTGCATGCCAAACACTTCTCCTGCTTTACAGATGTGCTGCTTGTGTCCTCACTCACTTGTAGCTGGGGGAACACATGTCCTAACACAGAGATATCACTCTTGTGCTCTGTGTGAGCCCAGAAGCAAACAGCACAAACCAGGATTTGTAACTGTGCCCAGCAAAGATGAACACCCTAAATCCACTGACCTCAATCTCCAGCTGTTTGTAAGCTCTGAGCATCCTTTCTCTGCTCTGTGTTCTTACAATCCAGGACATAATCTCCTATGCTGATGAGTTGCTGTGTAAACCTGGGATGTATAAATTGAAGTTAGCCACTTTCTGGGATTTCTATGAACAGAACAACATCCTCTGGTAGAATCAAATGATGGTGAGACCCTGGCACAGGTTGCCCAGGGAAGCAGTGGATCCCTCAGCCCTGGCAGTGTTCAAAGCCAGGCTGGATGAGGCCTGGAGCAACCTGCTCTGGTGGGGAGATGTCTTGCCCAGGGCAGAGGTTTAGGACTAAATGATCTCTAAGGTACATTCCAACCTCTAAAATTCTATGATTCTATGCTTCTATGATCTTCCCTGTGTTATCTCCATCTACCCTTGCTGTGCATGTGGCTCAGAAGGATAACACTGTGGGGTCTTGGCCCCCAAGCCATATGAGCCAGGACCTGGTCACAGCCCACCAGAGACATGGATTGTTTGCCTGTGTTTCTCCAGTTCAGGACTAAGACCCAGCAAAGACCAAATCTTCAGCATCAAACCAACTCTTACATGCCACCAAATGCAAATGTGTTTTGTGGAGCTGAAAGAAGTTACTGGTGGGATTTGCATTTTCAGAGTCCAAATGCTGCACTGCTGCACACTCAGCAGAGTAACAAGATTAACAAGCCTAAAGAAAGGCAAAATAGTGTTGTGACACCCAGAAACAAGAACTGATTGCACACAGACTGCTGAGACCCCATCAGCAGTACCATGAATTCACCTTAATGCACTAAAGCAGCAGTTACTGACACCCAGTCCTAGATGGAAATAGCCCTGAACTTAGAAAACAATCTTGTTCTGTTTCTGACCCAAACAAATGAGGCTCTCACACAATTTCTGCATGGAGATAAATAAACACACATTCTCCCAACTTTTGAAAGGCAAAGGGCAGAAATTTGTGCTTTATATTCATTGGTTCTGAAAAAAAAAAACCCACCCCAAATTTTTAAATGTCACAACACTATGTATTTATTAATATAGAATCCAATTTCTTGGATTCTTATTTGTGCAGAAGTTTTGAGTAACTTCTCTCTGAAGAAGAGGGACAACATTGCACCAAATCCTGTGGCATGTTCTGTGTTTGGGGCACTCCTTTACTTGCTGAGCCTCACTGGATTGTACAAAAATACTGAAGGGATATGGACTTTGTTGGGGAGATTCTTTGAGTAGTGGATCCAAATAATGTTCTTTGCTCACTGTACTTTGCTATGGGAGAGATCAAACAGGCAAAAATTTCTCCTATCTCAAGTTCCCATAGCATCAGTGAGTTTGAAGACCTCGTCCCTCTCTGCTTCTTCCTCACCCTGTCTTTGGAAGGTTTATGGCTTGCAAAGACAAATCTTTGTGTCCTGGAATGTGATTCAAAAGACAAACCCATTGAAAAGTAACAAAGTTTTCATACCTCAGGCCTTCCTGCTTGTGGTGTTTCCAGTGAGGATCTAGACTTCCCAGAGCAACCAGAACTTAGTGCCATGGTCTAGTGACCATGGTAGGGTTGACTTGATGATCTTTGAGGTCTTTTCCAACCCAGTTGATTTTCTGATTCTAGGAACCTGTTGTTTGCTGTAAACAACAGCTAGTGGCTTCACCAGAGCAGTTACCACAGGTAAGTTACAAGTGAATTGGATAGATGACTAGTGTAG
>NW_008684210.1:117177-126745 GCF_000695815.1 Acanthisitta chloris
ATAAAAAGATCAACGGAAAGCAGCAGTTCTTTTCCACTCCCCTCCTACTTTGCCTCTTCCATCCCCCTCTTCCTTCTTCCACTTGCTTGGGAAATTGCTGTACAACCAAAATCCACAGGCAGCTTCAGCTCCTTCCCCTCTCTCTTGACCTTTTCGCAGTTCTAAGGGTTATTTAATGAGCTTAGAAAAATAATGCATCAGTTAATGGCAGAATCCCTGGAAGGGCAGCATTATCAAGATTCCCTTTCCTCCTCCTCACCCTCGCTGGAGGCCTCATCACCTTCAAACCTCTGCTTGCAGCTTTCTTTCTTGCAGACTTTAAAATGCCTTCAAATTAGCACCACTTTATAAAATGGAGAAAGAGATCAGCGAGAGGCCTGGAAAGGGGCATTTAAATATTGCACTTTGAAAAACATAGTCACAGAGCTTTGATCTGCTTAAGCAAGAGAGAATGAAGCATAATTTCTTTAAAATCAGGATATAACAACTGGTGTACATCAGGAGACAGACTAATGTAGCCACACTATTATACCTCATGAAAGAGGCCACTACACGTCGTGAAATAAAGAGGTGATAGGATCACCTGTGGCCCAAAGATTGGGACAGCTTCATCTCTGCTATAAACAACTCAGCAATCCATGTAAAATTAAGAAAATTTGTTGTAATAAATCTGGACTCAATTTCAAGGCACTGGAAGTCAATAATTCTGCTCCTTCTCCAACAGAGACAAAGCCTACTGCCTACAGGCACTGTGAACAACCCATCTTTCTTCCCAAAATTAAACTTCCCATGATTTCCTGTGACACCTGAGACCATGTTATAATTCAATGCAGAATCCAGAGGCTGCACACAGTTAAGATGATAAGACAAAGTAACTGTGGCAGCCTAACCTTCCTTTTGAAAGGATTTTGGGCCTTAAATGCAAGAAAAGGCTGACTAAGTGTATCTCAAATGCTATCAGTATGGAGGAGCTTTGAAGCATCACTGATCTAAACCAGAACTGAGTCTTCAACTTTATGCATTTGCTCTTGCAGGAATATAGAATTTCATGTAGGTACTCCATATAATAGCCCTAAAATAATCATCCCTCATCTCAGAATTAATTGGGCTGTTCCATTTGCAGCATCCCCCATCACACTTTCAAGATCTGACTGAGGAACCAGCAGGAGATCCAAGTTACCTTAGACCTCAGGTCAGTGGAAGGAGAGACACCTCCAAGCTGATTCAATGCACCCAAGAGCTGAGTCACACTCTGGAGGAGGATCTTCACATTAATGATAAAGGAGTTTAGTGTGACTAAATCCCAAGGGGTAAGTACCTTCATTTAGTGTCTAGAGCTTGGTGGGAAGCATCTCAGGGCTCCTCTCCCCTCCGAAGGCTGTGCCATAGAGCTCCTTCTCTCCTGACTTAGACTCTTGCTTATATTTTTCAGCTTGAATTTAATCATGGCTTATTGACATCCATTTCTTCTTGTGTCACTGTTACCCTTGAGCTTAACAAATCATCTCCTTCTCTGGCATTTTGAATCCTTCTGTTCATCTTCTCCACATACCCCTCAACACACTCTGTTTAGCAGCAGCAGTTGTTTACTTGTCTTCAAAATTCAAGCCTTTGCCTCTCCATCCACTTGATTATCCCATCAGTCCTTCTCTGAATCCACCCTTAGCTGAATTAGTCTGCATTAGACATGGATGTCTAGAACTGTACATGGCATTACAGATGAATATGTACCAGGCTCTGATACAAAAATATTTCCATTTCTCTTCCTTTATTAGACACACATTGCCTGAGGCATCTTCAAATTTGCCTTTTCTGCAGTTCCATCACATCCTGATACCTCAGCAGACTCTTCTCAGCTTGTCTAACATCTCCTGGTATTTCCCAGGTGCATAAACTTACTTTTTCTACACAGATTTCTCAGTTCACTTGTCCAATGCAGACCAGTACTTTAGCACAAGCAAATTCCACTCAGTCTATACCAGCTTGTTCTAACATCATTCATCACTGCTAATTTCCATTATTAATGGATGTGTGAAGCTGGATCAGACAAGATTGATTCTTGTAGAGTTTCACTTCTGTCCACCCCCACAGAAACACTTCCCTTCTCAAGAAACTTATCTCTCTTTTAACACTCTTCTGATCAGATTTAGCTTCACTTTACCTACCTCTGCCTTAATGAGAGTTTCTCATATTCCATGTTTCAAATGTCTTCAGCTTATTTGGATACAGATCTGAATTACATCAAATAGACAGAAATTTGTTAACTCCTCAAAGCAGCAAACCACACTATTCATTCCTGATCTTTTCCCAGAAGAGATGTTGTGATCCATCTTACTCTATTTTAATTACTCTGCCATTCAAAGCTGGTTTTGCAAACTCCAGAGGTCACACTAATGGACTTGCAAGTGCCTTGATCAATTTTTTACTAAAATACATGTGCACACTATTCCTGTATCAAATAATATCAACCTGCTACTGATACAACATCCTGGGAAACAGCTCCTTCAGAAATCAGAAACGAAAGCAATTTGTTCCTCTCATTAGCATCACATCAAGAAGTTTGAATTTAACTTTTACCTCAGCTAAAGTAATTGAAATGCCCATAAACTCCTTCCCATTCATGCCCTGCCTTTGTGCCACAGTCACTGTCAACATCCTTACTGAAGTTGAAAGAAAATGATTCATTTTGTTTTGAGGACAAATGCAGATTACTTTCAAACTTGGTGCCATTTTTCCTGCATGGTGTCAGTACATCTTCTCTCATTATATTCTCCTTATTTCTATGGGTAAGGAATTTCTACTGTTTGTTTTAATTTCCTCTACGACGAATCTCCTTTGCAAGGAAATTAAAACCTTGACATTTTGCAAGTCTCACTTTATCTCCCCAGCTCATCTGAGATGTTGTTCTCATTGCTGATCAGTCCCTTTCTTTGTAGGTTCACTCATCACCCAAGTGGGTTTCTAGAAAACTTTGATTTTTCTATTGTCACAGGACATTTATCCTTTTGACTTTCTGAATCCACCTAGTTGTCTGATGGTTTTAATGTAGGGAATTGCACAACAGATACTGTTTTATCCTAGAATGTCCAGCTATTTCCCTTGTGTTAATGTAGCCAGTTACATTCAAAACACTAATAGAGTTATTTCTAGGGTTAAGAGAATGATTTTATTCCTCAGGAATTCTAGAGAGAGGGGAAAAGAAAGAGGTACTCTAATCAGAAGTCCATGTGTGGCTCAGGATATTGAATAGGGCTGGAGTGATTTCTCCTCTATACCCAAAGGATGGACACTGTAACACAGGTCAAGTTGATCTAAAAAACATGTTTCTGAATATTGAGGTCAGATTCACTCCTGTGAAGTGCAGCAATCAGAAATACATTCATCCATGAATTACAGAAGTTTACCCAAAATACATTTGCAGCATGCAGAGCAGAGGAAATTTTTCCTAGTGTTCTGCACAGAAATGAATCTCACTTTAGTCAAGCTATTTCTTGCCTCTTGGTCTTAAACTGAAACTTAATCTCTAAAACCTAGATTTAGATGTGGTTATACAATCATAAAATTTTAGGGGATGGAATAGACCTTGTAAATCATCCAGTCCCAACCCCTGCCCTGGGCAGGGACACCTCCCACCAGAGCAGGTTGCTCAAGGCTTTAGCCAACCTGGAATGAAACACTGCCAGGGTTGGGGCATCTACTACCTACCTGGGCCAGGCCAGTGTCACCCTCAAAGGAAAAAAAAACCTTTTCCTAATATCTAGCCTAAATTTCCCCTCTTTCAATTTGTACCCATTACTCCTTGTCCTGTCCCTGCAGCTCCTAACACAGATCCCTCTGCATCTTCCCTGGAGCCCCTACAGATACTGAACTTAGGAAAAACCTGAGATCAAGCTTATTGGTTGGGAAACACCTGAGATCTCCACTAGATTTTATTTCAGGCTTTATGGACCTGAATTTCCCCTTGTTTTTACACATTATGTATGTGTTCCAGTCAGCCCATGCAGAAGTCAATCAGCCCACTGCCCCACAAACCATTTCACATCCATTTATTTCAGAACACAGAGTGAACAGATCAGCAACATCCCCACTCAGCCCCTCTCAGTCTTGTGTTTTCTGGGTTTCCCTGTTGATTGCTTACACTGGATGTTTGGAATATGCCTTGTCACTCATTCTGCACAACTCCCTTTCTATTCTCTGTACTAATCCACAGCAGCTGCTGGGACACACATCGCTGTGCCACGAGGGCTCTGTACTTTACAGACTGCCAGAGGACTGGAGCTGAATTACCTGGGGGTTCCTTCTCCTTGAATTACTCTGCTATGAAATTCTCATCTGCAGGCTGCAAAGGGGAAACGACAGAGAGAAAAGAAACAGCTTTTCCCTGTCTAAACTTTCTGAGGAGTCTGTCGTGCTAAGTACTGGCCTGTCTCCTCTCGTTTGTGTTAACAGTGTCTAAATCACTCTTTCAACTCACTGCCTTCCACAGGAGGAGCTGAGGCAGCAGTACAAATGGATCCTTAAGCACAAGGAGCTGAAGTGAGCTCTTTTCACATATATTTGGCAGTAAACACGAAAAAACCACCCCAAACGAACAATAAAAATCAACAAAAAAAGTGCTTTTAACTTCATATTTCCATTTGTACTACCATAGAAGCCTCCCAGACCTTTACCCCTGTATTAAATTCATCTCAAAATGGCTTTGAAACTGACCTCTATCTTAAAATAAAGAAAATATCTACCTGGAAAGAAGGTTTGTTTCCATCCACTGGTGACTAATTGGTGTGGTGGTATTTAACTCCAACTCTTGCTCTGGTCGCAGAATGAACAGCATGAAACTTCAAACCTAGTGGAGAAGACCAAGGTCTGAGTATATTGGAGGTCATGTAGCCCTTAAAACACTTATCTCATGAAGCAGAGCTCAGATCCACCTATGAAGATCTGCCATGGCCCCTACCTTTATTCCAACTGCTAGATGAGTGTAAAGAGGAAAATCTGTGCTCTCCAGGGCTGTCAGCCCCAACGACCTTCACCTATTTCCCATTCACAGGGGAAAAGAAAGCCATGAATGAGGATGAAACAGAGCTTGAGGGCTTTAATCTGGCCAGTAAATCAATCCAGCTGGACTGAGACAACAACAAGGCAAAGCAAAGCCAGGTCCTGGCTCTTGCAGCCCCAGGGGTTGGGTGACAGCTCTCCCTGTGTGCCTGTTGCTGCTGGAACCTCTCACTTTGGAGTCCCCAAAAAGGAGAACAGGGCTAGCTACAGGTGCTCTTGCTAAAATTGCTTTCATTTAGAACCATTTCTCAGCATTTTCACCCCATTTTTCAACCACTCTCCTCAACAGCTCTGTGCGATGCAAATCCCTCCAAGTCATCGCCGGGTAAAATATAAGGCACGAGGCAGGGAAATTCAATTACAACAGGCTGGCTGTGCCAGCCCCAGCTCTTTGCTGTGCTTCAAAGGGGAGGGATAACAGGTAGACAAATTTTGTAGACACATGTGTGCAATCATTTTTGCTGCTGATCTCTCAGAGGCAAAGACAGGGAGAATTTAACTCCTGTGATATGACCCGTTGCGAAAGCTGAAACTTCATTTCAGTCCCACCTGAGTTGGGTTTTGAGGATTTCCATTAGGCAAATTTCACCCTTAAACTCAGCTCAAAGTGTTCAGAGATGAAGTTTAATACAGTTCTTTGATTTGAGATTGGAAGGTTTAAAATATCTTCCGTCATTGCACCAGGGCAAGTAGAGAAATGGGTGTAATGCCTTATCAGCCATTACACCCAGGTAAGGAAAAGGTGTGAAAGTCACAAGTTCTCTGTGCATATTTTGCTGCAAATGTGAAATTAAGCCCAGAAAGTTGAAGACCAGCTAGAAGAAATATTCAATATTCAGCAATATGTAGTAGCTGGATGTGATCAGCCCTTCAAACATACACTTAACCATAACCCTTACAGCTTGGCAGGACTCTGACCTCCTTACCCCTGCATGCCTGAATACCTAAGGGACTGTCATGCAATCCCAGTGCAGAGCTGGCATCCTGCTGTAGTTTCCAAAACCTGCAAATTTTCTCTTGTGGTGCTTTCCTAATTCAGGACCTTCACTGCACAGCAAGAACAAAGCTGTCTCCCTTATGCCACCTCTTTAAAACACATTTCTGTCCTGTGGCACACTTCAAACAGGTTTTTTTTTTCCCCTTCAGATACACCATACATATACTCATACATACATTTTTTTTCCCCAGCCTTTGAGCAATTATTTTTGTTCCAGCAAAATCAGAACAAGCAGAGCAGCTACAAATATCTCAGAAGCTTTTAGAGAGCAGGCAGCAACCCACACACCAAGCTGCTTGAAGAGAAAAACCTGACATGATGAGATTCAGATGCATCTTCCCAACAGAGACCTGCATTCTGGGCAAGCACAGAGCCAGTGTGGACCCAGGAGCAATGAGGCACTGAGTCCTGTGTCATCAACTCCACTGCTCACAGACCTGCAGACACAGCACTGGGCATGGGTGGCTGAGTCCATCCCCACCTCACTGCTTTGCAATGGTTCCTTGGGGGAAGATAGGGAAAGGGACTAGTGGGAAAATAGCATTTGGCTTCCAGGATGTGAGAAGAGGGATTTGACAGCATTGGCTGTACAAGGCTGTGCTCAGGATAACAGTGAGAGCATCCATGAACTTCTGCTGCCATGGGGCTCAGCAGTCAGGAGCCTCAAGCTTGGAGATCTGTGCCTGGAGTCTCTGCAGTGTTTCAGCAGCACATCCAAGAAACTGCTGCACATTGCAGCAGTGAATTCCTACAGGAGGAAGGACATAGACCTGTTGGAGCAGGTCCAGAGGAAGCATGAAGATGATCAGAGGGATGGAACATGTCTCCTGTGAGGAAAGGCTGAGAGAATTGGGAGTGTTCAGCCTGGAGAAGGCTCCAGGGAGACTTTAGTGTAGCCTTTCAGCACCTACAGGGGCTACAAGAGACCTGAAGAGAGACTTTTAACAGTGACAGGACAAAGGGGAACGGCTTCCAACTGACAGAGGACAGGTTGCTTTAAGCTTCTTTCCAACCCAAATCATTCTGTGGTTCTGTATCAGCCCAGCTGCATTCCAGGATCCAGGAACATCTTTGCTGAGCCATGTGCTCTGGAGCTCTGCTTTATTACCAAACAGCAGCCCAGAATCTCTGACTTTGAAACACCTGGAATAACCTCTGCTACCTTCTGCCAGGAGCTTCCCCAGCCAAGCAGCACATGCAGCTTGTGAATTCTAACCACACTTTCCTGAAGTGCAAAGTCTTCTTCCTGCTATCCATTACCTTGGGTAAATATTGGAAGAGCAGCATTCAGAACACAATGCACCTGGATGCAAACACAGTCAGCCTCCTGCCCTAAGGATCCCACTGAAATTTTAGGCAGGAAAACTGCTCTTTGAGTCCATGGTGATACAAGAATTAATTTGACCTCAGCCAAAGAGATTCAAGGACACTGACGTGGCTGCATTTCCTATTTGTGACAAGGCTTGAGCACCTGCTTCATTTTAGGCTGGTTCTTAAAGCTCCCAGAGTTTGCACAAAAGCATTTTATAAGGGATGTTTTCCTGGCCTGAATGCCAATGCACATACAGCTCCACAAAATCAGTGGCAGTGAGAGAAGAGAACCCTCTGTGGGGAGCAAAGTTTTGGAAAAGCAGATGTAAAGGATCCACTGTGTGACGCTAATATTCCACTTTAGAAAGCCAATTTATTATCCCTAAGGATTTGAATATTCTGTTATGGGAAAGCAGTTGTTTGAATAGATGTGTGTGAGGCAACACACACACACACACACACAAACTCTCATGCACAAGATATTGATTCAAACTGTATTTATGATTCCTCAGACCTTTAAGAAATTGATTTTAGACTATTCTCCCTCTCTCTGTCTCACTCCAGCTGAAAAATCAAAGCTCAATGTAGGATTCCTTAAAGAATTTTTTTCTGATACAGGAAAAAAAATCCTATTTTTTTCTTAAAGTTTGTGTGGAAAGAAAAAAAAAGTCAAGTATCCTGTGGATTTGGTGTTCAATATTCTGTCAACTGTGTTTTCCAAGAAACAGAAAACTTGGAAATGGCATTTAAAAATAAACAAGCAAACAAACACAACTCCATTTCTTTCTTTGCTTTTGAAGTAAAGTATCATATTTATTTTCAGTAAGTTCAGAAAACAACTTGATTTTGCAATTCTCTTTCTCTCTCACCAAAGTCTTCCCTGGAATTCAGTGTTCTCATTAAGACCTTTATTTTTCAAGAGATTTCCACAAACTAAAAGTTACAAACCAGCCCCTGTGCCAGCCATCTGCACTGGCACATATCTGCCAAGCTGAATTCAGCCTGAAATTCAGGCTTTGGACCTGAATAAACAATCTCTCTTTGTTAGGCAAAGCACTTGAGAGTTTGCTCAACTTTAAGCCCAGGTTTAAAATCAAGACTGCAGTTTTGCTGAGAGCTAAATGCTCTGAGAGTCACTGTGCTTTGCAGGAGTTTGTCCTATCAGCTGGTGTCAGGGCTCTGCATCAATACCAAGTCAGCAGAAACTCAACCTCTGTTGTGTGACCACAAGAAAGTCTTACTTGGGCTTAGACAGATATATCACACGAGAATAGTTTCTCACGTGTGACTTCCTCTAGCTCCTACCATCTTCTTCATTTTCATTAGCCCCTGTGCTCACTGGCCAAGTCAGTGTCTTGCCCATCAAGGGGATCCACTTCATTTCATTCTAAGCACCAAGCACCAGCTAATTATAAACCAAACACAAATTAAACCCATCTTCCCATCCTCCTCTCCGAAACCCCTAATTGCCCATTACCCTGCATTGTGCTCCGACACAAAAGTAATTCTACTAAGTGGGGAGTTTTGTTGTTGTTTTTTCTTTCATAAAAACTGTTAATTTGCTATTAAATCTCTCGTTGAAAGACTAATAGCTTAATGAATGCATTAAACGTGTGAATTAGGCTTTTTTTTACTGCATTACTTCGTTGAAGATTGAAAGGCTACGATACATCATCGTTGGCTCAGTAGGATTTAATGAGGCATTAGACCATCTTCTGTCGTGGAGGCCAGACTTATGAATGATCCCCAGAATTGTGCAGGCAACACTTGTCCCAGGTCCCTCTCCTGCTAGAGACATATATTTTCCCCTTGCCTGTTTCTTCTCCCGTCACCGCTGATGTACGTGAAATAAAAATGTAGTTTCCAGATCAGTTTTATAATGAAAAGTAGCCCATTGCTGATGACAAATGTTGTTTACAGTCACTAGAAAAGAGGGTGGAATGGTGAGTGAATATATTAGAGGAGGAGAGGATAGCTTTTATATTCATTATACTGCCATTTTGGGCCTGCGAAGACACATAACCTTTCCCTTTCTCCTTCCATCATACAGTCACTTTCAGATGTCTACATTAAAATAAAAAGCTGCAGGCAGTGTGCTTTGCATTAGCTACTATCAATGAAGAAGACATTTTCCACCAGTCAAACAGAGCTCCTTGTGGGAATACTTTCCCTCTAAACACACTTACTGAGGTTTGCTGGATGCTT
>NW_008684210.1:126782-146251 GCF_000695815.1 Acanthisitta chloris
TCTTCTCTGCTGGGAACAAAAGAAAACCTGCATAAGGCAACTAATAAAAGCCACTGCAAGGTCCTGATGCTTATCAGTTAGAAGGGAGAGTGGCTTGGAACAGGCTGCCCAGGGCAGTGGTGGAATCACCATCCTTGGAACTGGTCAAAAAACGAGTGGATGTGACACTTTGTGATGTGGTTTAATTGACAGGGTGAGATTCAGTCAAAAGTTGGACTTGATGATCTTGGAGGTCTTTTCCAACCTTAATGATGCTATGACTATCCCATCAGGGTGATGCAGGAGAGCAGCAGCTATTGGTACATACTTGAAGGTAGGGCAAACTCTTCAGAGAATATTATTTAGGAAGTTTTACACCTCTGGGGCCTGAAGGCAAAGTCCCAAGCCCCATCAGCTGAGGACAGAGTAGGTACCCTGAACTCCATCAAATATTGCATTTGGGCTAGGAGAAGCCTCGTGGATGCCTCAGCTGGACACAGTTTGCAGGAACTTACAGTCTTCTAGCATGGGAGCAAGAACACTGTTCTAGAGAGGAAGATTTTCAGTGTGGAGAGTGCAGATACAAACAGCTTTGGAGGAAGATCTCTCCTCTGAGGCCTGGTTGACTTTTGCTGTTCAGGGAGGACTTGGTGACAAAAGGAGGAGGATGGAGTTTGTGGAAGAAGGAGATTGATCTTGGCAATGACTAAAAAGAAACTGTTTCTTTTGAGAAAAAAAAAATAGATAAATTAAATTCCAGGAGAGGAATGCATAGTTTTAATAGTTCTGGGCTTGTATCTGTCAATTAGCAGAGGAGGAGGTCTGTGGAGAGGAGGCTGCAGGACAGCCACGAGCTGAGACGTGCTGGAACAATCCCAGAGTCAGACAGGCTGGCACCTATCCCACCCTCACATCTTTGCTTGTAACTACTATATGCCATGATCAAAAGGCTGTCAGATACTAATAAAGTCCTAATACATCATCTCTCATTCACACTGACTCGTGTGAGACATCCTGGGCATCCAAGTTTAGTGGGTCATATTCCTAGGCTCCTTCTGTAGCCAGCAAAGGAGGATTAGCTCTTCCAGATCTGGAACAGATAAGTTAAGATCCTGGCATGAATTACCATTTTTTTTTCAAGTCTTTCTCTGCTGGTTTTACAAGGAGCTTTAAGGGTTCCAGCAGTTATCTCTAACACCCAAGTCAGATGTTTGAACTTAGACAGCAAACAGCTTGACAGGACTCTGATTTTATCCATGTCTGCAGATCCAAGTATTTGAAAAGCTGCAGGGCTCCACTGCTGCAATTAATGGCTCGTGGTTAGACATTATCCAAGGGCCAAGGGGATCCACAGGAATTGCCATTGTACCTGAATGTTTTCACCTGAGCTGGTTCCTTCTGCTGGCCTGAAAGGAATCTCATGGAAGGGGCATGGAAGGGACCATCAGAATGAGAATGAGGTCCTGACTGTATGAAAATCTGCAATAATGTGGTCACAGTATCATTCCTGGTGCTTTCCAACTGTGTTTGTATTGGGTGGAACCTCCTCTGCTTTGCATTCAGGCCAAAGCAGAGAGGGAACCTGTCAGGCAGTTCCTTTCGGAGGGATTTGGCTTCCAGGGGAATGTGCAAGGGCAAGAAGAACTGATGTCTGTTCAGGAAACACTCCTGTTCTACTCAATATTAAGGACATGCCTCATTTAGCCCCAGTCCACTGACACATTCATTAATTTGGCAATTAATTGGAGGGTAGTTTCTGAGCCACATGTAGACAACTAAAATTTAGGGGTTTAGTCTCACCATCCCCTGAAGGTGAATCCACAGGGTGACTGGCATCTGTAGAAGAAAGATTATTGCTCCCATCTATCTGGATATCAGAGTTTGTATGAGAATAATCATGGTGAGATGCATAAAGCTGTGCACAGACTTTAGAAAGATCCTGAACAAGCAGCCTAGAGAAGATATCTAACTCTCAGGTTAATGAAATGCGATGGATCCCATCCCACTGACACTGGAGAACAGTTCCATTAGTGCTCTCTATTAATTCCCTGACAGGGTAGAATAATACCATCACAAGTTCAGCTAATCCTTTTGCACCTCAGAAGTTATGAAAATGTTTTACAGGTTATCAACAGAACTTACTGCACCTATAATTAGGAACCATTGGATTTAAAAGGTTGCATGAATGCTAATTATTCCTCTTTAGAAATACAACTGTTTCTGGGGGGAGAGAAGGCAATCATGTCCCTTACAGTGGAGCTATTGTTGAAAGCACATATACCCACACACAAAGAGTGGTGAAAGTTTGTAGTTTTCAAACTTTAAGGTCTATGCATGAGGATTTACAAACAACTATTTTTTCAGGCCCATTCGAAATCAGAGTTATACAGTCCAACCTTAAAGAACTGTGAAGAATTCTACCTTATACTCAGGCAAATACCAACATGTGCTGTGGAAGAAGATGTGTTGTGCTATTCAAAGGAAACATCTCTGTGTTCTCATTGCCTGTAGCTTGGGCTCGTGTTGTTACCTGCACACAGCCCAGCAGCGACGTCCAAGGTCAGTAGGACTGCTATTGTTGGGGTTTGAAGAGGGAACATTTTATCCTTCACAACAAATCTACATACAGCCTATTGAAAGAAATACAATAGCCTCACTAAATTACTTCATCCATTAAGCTGGATGCCTGTAAGAAAAAGAAAACAGTGTATTTTTGTACAATCCATTATGGATTGTGTGGTAAACAACGTGCGTTCGGGGAAAGAAAAAAAAATTGGTGGCTGATCCCAGAAGCAGAAAAATTTGGGCGTTCAAAGGGAGGTAGGAAATTTCTTTTTGTATCAGTAATATTTTAGGAAGCCAAGATGATCTAAAATATGAGTGTTGTGTACACAGAAAGGAGAGAATCTCTGTTCCAGGGGGTCTGTGATTTGAATTGGTTGAGATAACATGCACTCCTCACCTTGAAAGAGAGTATCATGATGCAAACAGAGCTGGAGGCTCTCTGGGGCTGGGGAGTCAGGAGGGATCCCCCTGGGACCTGACAAGCATGAGTGGCAGTGTCTGGGATCCATCCCAACACCCCAACAAGGGAGCAGGACAGCAATGGGAGCACCCAGGGCAGCCCAGCATCCCACAGAACCTCTGGAGCAGGGATTGATGGCCCCAGGATGGACTGGAATGGGGCTCTAGGTCCATGGGGCAGGATGTTATGTGTGGGATGGAGTCCCTGCATGTAGGGATACCAATCTCATGCCCTAGAGATCTCCCAGTCCTGCTGTGAGTGAGAGTGGTGAGAGGAGTGGTAGCAAGTGAGCATCACCTCTAGAGTTAGGCCAAGCAGCAATCACTGCATTACTGATAGCATACCACCAGGTCCTGAGGGTTACGTTGCAGTTCCTCCACCTCATTTCATCCCAGAACAGGTAGTGATAGTGCTCCTTGATTTTCATTCTGACCCAGTGGCTCCCAAAGCACTTCTCACAACACTTGCAATTGTGCTCCATTAGGTAATAAGGCAAGAGCATTGCAGTTGGAGGGAAGAGGTTGGGACAGATATTTTCCTCTCTTTCTCTTTTTTTTTTCCCTTCCTCTCAGACTCTGCTGATGAAGCTTCTCTTTTCCTGCTCAGTATTCCCAGTCTCCCTCCAAACTCAGGACTCAGCTGCCATTCTCAAAAATGTGATGTGCAGGTGACACTTCAAGGATGTAATCAGAAAATATCGTGGGGGATGGAGGAGCAAGAGATGCTGACACAGAAAAAACATTCTATTTTAAGCTAACCAAGTGCATTCCTACTCCCGGTCCTCAAATCAGCAGGACTGCCTGCTCTGGTGCCATGAATCATCCCAATCTGCCTGGGGGAGTTTGACTTCTTTCCTAAGCCTTTGTAACAACATGCTGGAAAGGGTGCAATGATTTTCCCATGGGGAGTTAGGGCAGCTGGGTGGTTGGCAGGGTCTGGATGCAGCAAAGAGTGGACTCTCAGCATCATCAGGAGTTGTGGCACAGGGAAAAGGATGTATCTGGCAAGTCAAGGCCAACTCATGAATCTCTTGAAGATGTTACTGAAGTGACAGTTACTGGCTAAGAGTTCTCACATCTTCCAGTCCTTTTCTGTTAACAACTTAGACACTCACCATCATTGAGGATTTGACCTGTGAGGAAAGGCTGCCCAGGGAAGTGGTGGAATCACCCTGGAAGTGTTCAAAAAACCACACAGATGTGGTGCTTAGGGACATGGTTCAGTGGTGAACCTGGCAGTGTTAGGTTCATGGTTGGACTCATTGATTTGATCTTAATTTTCCAACTTCATGATTCTGTGATTCTAAAGCCCCACTGTATGGGCCAAGAAGGGCTGGGACTGGGCTAGCACCATGGCTACTCCATCCCTGTTCCTGCCATGGCTGAACTGGAGCAGTGTGGCCCAAGATCTGAAGGAGGCCAGAGAGGGACTCCTTGTTAGGAACATTTTCCAACTTCATGATTCTGTGATTCTAAAGCCCCACTGTATGGGCCAAGAAGGGCTGGGACTGGGCTAGCACCATGGCTACTCCATCCCTGTTCCTGCCATGGCTGAACTGGAGCAGTGTGGCCCAAGATCTGAAGGAGGCCAGAGAGGGACTCCTTGTTAGGAACTGCAATGATAGGACAAGGGGTAATGGATTCAATCTGAAGGAGGGGAAGTTTAGGTTAGATATTAGAAAAAAAATTTTTTACTATAAGGGTGGTGAGTCATTGAAACAGGTTTCGGAGGCACATGGTGGCTGCCCCGACCCCAGTGGTGTTCAAGACCAGGCTGGATGTGGCCTTGTGACCTGATCTAGTGAGGAGATGTCCCTGCCCATGGCAGAGAGGGCTGTAAGGTCCAACCCCTAAATTCTATGATTCTATGATTTTGGAGCAAACAGCAAATGAGTAAAACTCCATTTATCTTGCATAGGAGAGAAGACAGATCTTTGCATTATAAACATAGTCTATAGGTGGGCAAATATTCCACCATTTCATATGCCCAGAGGTTATACCAAAACAGGGGCCAGACTGGGAGAGAAGCTCCCTGAGGCCTGTCAGTGCACACTGTCTTTACCCTAGTCTTCAGAGCACCTAGTCCTACAGAGCCACCATTTTTTTGTCTCTTATTCAGGATGCAGAAAGCATAGCAATGAGAAGATGCTTGACCTTCCAAACAATGCACTCCAGAAACTCTTCAGTGTGGGGCTAAGTCAGACCTGTGCCCTGTTAGGAGTGCTAGAACTGGTGCATGCTGGAGGGCAAAGTGTTTGCTTCACAGCACTCATGCATTGTGTCACCATCTACTGTGTGTCCCTCCAGGTCTTTGAAAACCACTTCTAATTCTTAGAAAGAAAAGTAATGGATGCTCTTGGAAGAAGGATGGGATAGTTGGCATCCTGGGTTACTTCTTGGCACTGTGATTATTTGCATGCTCTGGGCAAGGACAATGAGGAGAGTAAACAAAACCTGAAGGGAGGAAAATGAGAATTGTCCCAACAAAGTTTGTTTCAAGACCTACAGAATATAAGATTGCTTTTCCTAGGGGTAGGAGACCAGAGTGAACCAAATGTCACCCAATCCTGAAGCAGAAAACATTTGAATGACTTTCCCCATATCAAGACAATAATTCCCTATAAAACAGGAAAATCACATATTGCTGAGACAGCTCAGCCCTTTGGCATTTTGCTGAGCCTGACTCAATTAAAACACAACACAGGTAAAACCAGGAGGAAAACTCACTGTTTGTTTATCAGACATAAAGAACATGTAGAGTCTTTGGATTACAGCTTGGCACTGTGAGGGCTTCTGCCACTCAGGCCCTGCTCCAATAACACACTGCTAGAAAACAATGCCACAGAGTGGATGGGCAAAGACACATCCAGGTCACAAGGCAGGAGGCAGAGATCCCACAGGCTGATCTTGGCTTTGAAGCTAGTGAATGCAAGGAATGGAGAGTCACTAGAGCATGAAACACACACTGTCTGACTGCAGCTGGATTAACTTTCCTCCTGCTGCCTGTAAGTCAAGCAAAGCCTGTTTGATGGCACTTGGGTTGACTAAACCAGCTGACCATGAAGCTGCTGACTACCTGCCTCCCTTCCCTTAGTGCTGGGAGCCCAGGCAAAGATGAACCTCACTGTCAACAGAACTCCTGTCACTGCAGTCATGCTGACTAACCTTGTAACCAACACTTCTGCACAAGTCACCACTGGACAGCTGCACCATCCTCTTGACACTCATGTACCCAGTTTTGGATTCATTCAGAGCTGTCCTTCACTTATCACCTTCCCTCCAAACTGCTTCTATGTATCTGTTAAGAATTTTACTGGAAACATTCCCCTAGCTAAATCCAGTGTCTCTAATTCAAGTCTTTGTTCAAACTCCTTTCTAAATTACCATGAAGTTTTCTGCACAACCTTAGAGTCATGTCAGGCTTACAGCTTGTTTCACCATCCTCAGCCTCCCTCTAGTATCCATGAATCAAAACCACTTCCATGGCATCACATTCCCCAGAGGCAACTTGTCTCCTGAAGCTTTTCCCACTGCCACAGCATCACCTCCCTTTCTGTCTCTTTAAATCTATTTCTTCTGCTGCAAATTCAATTCAGGCCTCTCTGGGAGCCCCATGATCAAGTCAATACAGTGACCAATGGCAGGATGGGTTAAAGTGAGGTTTGAGGTGAGCAGCTGTGTGAGGAACTGCTAGGAAGGCAGCTGTGATGCTAGGGAAGGGAAGAGGTAGGATCCAGCACTTCTCAGGTAGGTACAGTGTGGGTGACTTCTTTTAAGGTAGGTGCCTGTGCTCCCACTACAGTCATTACAGACCCAGCCAACACCCCCTCACCCTCAAATTGCTGCCTGAACTCCATCAAGGATAGCAGGAATTGATTAGGGAAATAAGGTGACAATATATCATATCCCATCCAGTTGAGTATGTGATTCTGTCCACATGAAATAAGCTCATCTGTATGGTCTGTACAGTCTTCTCTCTCAATCACCCTGCAGCTGTATCTGTTCCAAAAATAACAGCTCCTTTGCATTTTGTGATTGTGCCATCCTAATTAAAACAAATTCCAATCTCCCAACAGCAGTGGAAAGAACCCATCAAATTTATGGGGGAGAATGAACAGATAGTTTTTCCGAATGATTTTTTTTCTCCAGCCCTACCTGGTTTGGAATCAGTCCTTGATTCCATTTGGTTGCTGTGGAAACAGCCATGACATCAGACTTGGAAGTCATGACATCGCTGAGCAAATCATCATGTGCTGGAAAGGGAAGCAGGAAAAAAAAGAAGGAAGTAAACAAACATGTTTATCCACAAACATTCCTACTATGAAGAACTGGAATCTCCAACAGTAATTTACCACACGTTGCTAATGTGTTTGTTAGAATATATTTCTTCATTCTTTTTTTTTTTTTTTTCCTAGGAGTTTGGCTGAATCTGAAGGTTCATCAGGGCTGGAACAAACAGGGGAAGCATATTGAAATGAGCATTAGAGATCTGTCGTGCTCTAGTTTATGGTTTTTTTCTCCACGATCCACAGTAAGTAAAACAAGCACTGATTGAGTCAGCTGCCTCCTGGGTGTTCATTTGCTGTAGTGTGAGGAATATTAATGCTAAGTACATCCTCGTGCAGCAGGAAAGGCAGGAGGAGGCAAGCAGATTACCCCGGCTTAGGGGTATTATACACACGGCTGCAACTTCCAAAGACACAGAGAGGAAACATTTCTGTGGCTTTTTGTCTCTTATCTTCTTACAGTCTTAGAGATTTTGGAGATGCATTGCCCTGGAGTTTTAATACTTGGAGTTTTCAGGGAGGATTGTGATTATTTTGAATTTTTTTTTTTTTTTTAAATCCTCCTTTTTTTTACAGGGGAGAAAAAAAAAATAAAGAAAAAAAAAGAAAAAGCAAGCGCTGAGTTTCATCAGGATAAAGAAAAAGCAGATTCCAAGAGAAGAAAGAACAGATGAAAAAGAAAAGTTTGATTAAAATCCCCTCTTGTTCCATGTGTTTGATGTAAATATCTTCACACCTTTCTCTTTTCCTTTGCAACCTCAGCAGAGGGTTCAGCCCATCACCAGGGGATTGAGTTCCAAGCTTAGGGCTTTGTAGTTGCTGCTGCTCTTGCTGCTGTTGTCTAAAGGGATTATAAGCCTTTGTAAAGCTTGTGTTAATACCCTGGAGGGGAAAAATGAGTTTCCAACTAACCTTTGTTGTGCATCTCCTGTCTAAGGTACCCTAGGAAAGGAAAAATGAGGAAGTGTTTCAGTTTTTGGAGTAGGTCATTTAAAGTTCACAGATGAGGTCTCCAGCCTTTCTGGCTCAACCCAGTGCACAGATGGTCCTTGTGCTGCTGACACCAGGACCTCTGAGGAACAGCAATGCCCTTCTGTGCTCCCCAGGGAAGATGTTCAATTTTAGACTAGATTTTAAAAAAAGCTCCTGAAGAAACTGAACGAGATATTTAGCTCCCACTACATCCTTTGGTAATGTTTGGCCACTTCATATTCCATCCCATCTCTGGAAAATCCCAGCTCAGGATCCAACTCCACAGCTTCAGACTGACTCTGTAGCTTTTCAAACTCTTTTTTTTTTTTTTTTTTCTGCAGGAGGATTGGTTTTGAGCCACATCTCAACATTTGCCTTCAGATGCAGTTGCTGCTGTGAAGGTGCAGAGCTGTTTGGTATTCAGGGAGTGCTGGTGGCTGAGGGTCATTCCATATTCCAGTGTGAGGAATGGATTGCTCAGTATTCCAGGGCTGTGCCACTGCTCCGTGTCAGTCAGTCCCTAGGATTGCTCAGTATTCCCAAGGTGTATTCCAGGTGCTTCAGGGCTGTCACAGAGCACTTGGGTGCTGGCCAGGCTGAGAATCTGGCAGCATTCCCAGCTGTGGCTCTGGGCAGGGCTGAGACTCACAGCCCTACCAGGCTTGGAGAACAGAAATGAAAGCCATGGTCAAAGTGAAAATTATAATGCAGAGGAGAGGAAAAGAGAAGTGGGAAGACAAGAAGGGAGAGAGCTGAAAGGGCAGCTCTTTAGAAAATGAGATCTTTGAGCCCCTCACATGGTACTTTGCAGGAACCATACTTCAGGTTTAAATTAAAAGGGTGAAGGCAATGCAGTCCATCTTTGCAAGGCTGACTTAAGGACCCAGAGCAGAGCTGTTCAGATATACACTCATTATCACACTTTTTGGTGCTGGTCAGTGTTAGGTTCTGTGATAAAAGGCTCACAGGATCACAACAGGAGGTGGAAGAAACTCAATGGCCTACACAGAGAGATGCAGCCCCCTAACCTGGCTCCTCACAGGCTGTCACAGCCATCAGCATCATCCCTTGGGGGAAACATGAGGATGACTCCATGGGAGAGGCTGTTCAGACCTCTCCTCACCCTGAGAAGGTTTGCTGCAAATAGGAGTATGGAACTCACTGCTAGACACAGGGAAGAGCCTTTTGGGATTGTGCAAAATCTTGTAAAGATCTATTTCTGAAATTTTCTTAACAAAATTCTGTAGATATTCTGACATATTGTGTTTGAGGAAAGCACAACTCCTCCATTTGTTGGGGTTTTTTTTTGTCTGAAGTTATGACAATTTCATAATAATATTGTAACACAACAATGCCAATCAACAGGAAACCTTTGGATTCACTCAAATCATTTTTCCTTACAAATTGTCCACTAACGATTTTGTCTTTTCAGAATAATATACAGGTTAGGGACAGAGAAAAAAGAATCTGAATTTTTGGATAAGGAAAAATGTTTCTGACACTGTTCTTTTCATAAGACCATCTGGTCCTTCATTCCCAGGTATGAGTTTGTAGATGGATGTGCCAGTTACTACAGCTGACAACACAACACTGTGTGCAGGTACTTCTGAGGATGCCTAGCACAGGTCTGAACAAATGGGCTGGCTATGGAAGAGGGAGAAAAATTGTGTTTTGGAAGATCAAAAGTGAGAATGGAATCTCATGCTGCTGCAAGGGATGTTGTACTGGACTGAGAGTGGAAGTGGCCTGGGGCTAGAATGGGCAGGAGTTAAAACTCACTCTGTCTTCAAAAGTTGCTGATCATTCTGGAGTGACTAACAGTGGGTCAGGGGTGAAGCCATATATTTTCATTACCAGTATTCTGCATTGTCACACAATTAATGTAAGGCTGAATGATTCTCCAGTTCTCTTTCCTGAACTTTCTTTCCAGTACCTGAAGAGGAGTACAGGAGGGTCTGGTGACAAGGGCATGTAGTGGCAGGACAAAGGGGAATAGTTTCAAACTGTAAGAGGGTAGGTTTAGATTAGATAATAGGAAAATATACTGAGGTGCTGAGGCATTGGCACAGGTTTTCCAGAGAAGCTGTGGCTGCTCCATCCCTGGAAACTGGGAAGGCTGGACAGGGCTTGGAGCAACCTGTGCTAGTGGAAGGTGTCCCTGCCCATGGCAGGGAGTGGAACTAGATGATCTTTAAGGTCCTTCCAACCCAAACCATTCTATGAAATCTGTGCATCACAGTCTCCTCCTTCCCTTTTCTCCTTTCTGGATATTCCCACTCTTCTGGAAGCTTTCACAAGTATTTTTTTCTTTCTCTATCAACCCTTGGCCTTAAAGCATTAAAACCAGAGTTCTCTGCATCTGCTACACCATGAAAATATTTAGTGGCTATAATGTTTATTCCAGATTCTTGATTCACTCAAGCCACTCTCTAAAGGAATCTCTCCCAACATGCCCCCCAGTACTTAGCTAGGAAAATTACACTCCCTTCCCCATGACTTTGTCAGTGCAGGGAACATCACAGCCTGCTTCAAAATGCTGCACTGCACTTAATGGTATTTTATGACACATTTTTCAAATCAAATTTAAAAGCATAACTGAGTGGAATTAAATTAATGCTGTCTGGTAATGTCAGCAGCACCGGAGCCACGCATGGCTGGCTTAGCTTCTAAACCTCTGGCAGCTTCCTGGGACTTATTTCTGACTTCAGGGAAAGACTGAATGCAGAGATGGGATTTTTTTTTTTTTGAAAAATTGTATCTATGGAAAGAAGTGTGTGGGAGTAAATAGATGGCAGCTGAGGTCTTGGCAGAGTTTCCTAGGGATGAGAGCTGTAAGTTTAAGTGGAGGTATGTTCCTAGGTACAACTGGAGGAAGGAGGATGGATGAATTTAAGTATCCATAGGAGTTTTAGTGTGATAGATGCATATCCAAGAGGTCTGAGAATATCCCTATATTCCCCAGGCAGACCCTATTGGCTTTGGTTTTGGGCTGGTTTCATTTTCCCCTCACACTTGCTCACATACCTTGATGAAATGTGTCCCAGCAATGAGCAGATCGTAGTGTTGATTCTGATAACGAAGACGATGATTTAAAATGGCAAATTGTTGCATCACTGAGCAGAATGCACAGTTTGTGCCTGTGTATATTTTTGTCTGTGCATAGTCAGGAGAGCCTGCTAGTAGCTTTTGAGCTGGAAAAGTGTCAATACAACAGTATTTCTAAAGGATGAGAGGAGTGTGTGCGTGTGCTGGTGTGGGCAGGGTCAGGGACATATGCAGGATAATGCATTTTGTGTACATCCACAGATGTTTTAATTCCACCAACACAAAGCCAGCCTAGATCTGTTAGATATGGTGTCTGTCTCACTTGTGTACATCTAGCTTTTTCCACTTTCTGACTAAGTGCAATAATGCTTTTTTTTAACTTCTGCATTGTGACTAGAGGTCGTAATAATTTTAGCCTAAACAGATCACGATTGCTCCAAGACTACATAGCACAGGATGTACTTCATCAGTACCCAGAAATATTTGTTTATTCCTCAGTGACATTTGCTCACCCTATTCAAAGATGTGTACTTGAACACATCGATTGTCTGTGCCTCTTTACCTTCCACACAGGCAACACTCAAAATGTTCCTTCCATGGGAGAGGGAGAACATTTCTATTGACAATGCTACATTAGAATTGCACAGAACTAAGGGGTGTCCAAATGAGCTCTGCTGAAGTGTTCTAGTCTTTTGTCCCCACCAAACATGCAAGTTGCCATTGAACTTGAGTTCACATTGTAGAGAGAGGTTGGACTATGTTTCTCCTGGTTAAATTCATGAGGGTTTTTTTTTCTAGGGTTCTATGATTCTTTGATACAACAACTATTGGTCCTTAGCATTACTTCTCTTTGTTTACTTCTCACCTTAAAAGCTATAAAGTGTATAGTTCTCCCTTTATAAAAGATCACAGAATCACAGGATGGTTTGGATTGGAAAGGATCTTATAGATCATCTCATTCCAACCCCCTACCATGAGCAAGGACACTGTAAACAAACACAATAACCTTCTCCCACAGTTATAGTGGTGACCTCATCATCATAATGCCATGGTGACATCCCAATTCCTACATTTGTACTAGGAGCTTTGGTGTCTTCTGGATACTTACGTAACGAGAACACTTTGAGGTCAGGTAACGCATTGGAACTGGTATATACAGCACCAGAGATATTTATGCTGCTATAAATAATAAAGCTGTCTTGGATTTACTTGGAGATGCAGGAGTACAGGAGGAGGGGAGTGTAATAAGGCAGGGAACCAAAAAAACCCAAACCAAAAAGGTCAATGAAAACTCATCCTAAGCCTAGCTAAGCACAACAGATAATGATGAAGCCAGAGGAAGTCTGAACGTGAACGAGATCTCTCAGATTCGAAAGGGGAAAAGAAAAAAGACTTTAAAGCTGCACTGCTTTTTCTCTATGCCCTATGAAAGAGCATCTCCAAATGATTTTTTTATTTCTGGGTGCCTCGTCCAAGTCTGCTTTGAGCATGGAATTTTCCTAGGGTTGTGGGATCTGGGAGTACCCCAGAATTTCCCAATGTTGCAGTCAAATGGCTGCACAAGTATCTTTTCCCCCTCTTTTTGTTCCTCAGAGTTTGAACTCCATCAGCATGACACAAGGTTGAAGTAAGGTTTCATAAGCTGTTCTTAATGCACAGGGATTTACATCAGCTAAACCACTGAAATTTTGTATGCTAGGCAGAGTAAGACTCATTTCCTTAATTTAAGCATCTAGGTGTTCAACATCTAAGTGTGATGTAGTCACGCCAGGCTGCCTCTACAGACAGCAGAAATAGGCTCCCCTGGAAGATGCCTCATTTCCTCCTCAAGAACAGGGTGTAATCTGGGTCAGATGAATTGCCTCTGGAGGTGCCCACAGCCCCAGCCTGCACAGAGATTGGGGTGATTATCTCAGACCTCTCACTGTTCCACTTCTAAAGGGAAGGGAGATGAATCCCAGCCTCAGCAGCGATTACATTCCTCTGGGTTAGGGTGCGTAAAAATGTCTCTCCTCTTTGCTAGCTTGAAAGACTCCATCTCTCACCAAGAGACAATTTCATGCTCTTAAACAAAGTACTAAGGCATGAAAGCACAATTCAAGCCTGTTCTTTCCGTGGGGTTGGTTAAAGAAAAGGGCCAGATGATGTGCTTTGGATTGAACTGAGGAGCTGACATTGGTATCTGGGAAATGTTCCAGTAGACTGAGCAAGAGGCTGTGCTCAGTGCCAGCATAAAAAGATACCATTTTCATGGAGATGCATCCATTTACACCTGGTCTGCATTTGGCATGGGGAGAAGAGAAATTGCCCCTTGATCAGGGCATATTTGACACATTGAGTTATCTCTCTCATGAGTAATGGAGTAAAGATGAGGACACGTTTGATATGTTATAGTGGCTTCCTATAAATATTAAAGTGGAAGGAAACTTCAGACTTCTGGGATGGAAGCACCTGCAATTCATCTGCACACACTGGATGGAGTTTGAGGTGGCTGCCAGCAGCAGGTTTCCCAGAGGGTTCATTAATAGCTCACTCTGGGCTTTTCCTGCTTGCTTTTTTGCTTTTCCAAGGTCTTCATGGCTGGAAGGAAAACTTTGCCTTGCTCAGCCTCAATTTTCAAGGTAGCTGAGCTCTCAGAGCTCTTTCATTGTGCCTAAGGAGAATATGAAATCACCATCACTGGAGGTTTTTTAAAACCAGACTAGCCAAGTTTGTGTCTTGAAAAGCATTGATCTTCCTGACCCTACTGGAAAGCAAAAGGGTTGACTAGAGGTCATTCAGTAACTCTCCCATTTCTGTTTCCCACACGTGCTCTCCCATGGCAGGGTCTCCAAAGAAGGATTTCTCAGTCTGTGTTCTGCACAACACCTGGGCATGTTGCATGAAATGATGGCAAAAAGCAATTGAACCGAGAAATGAAAATGCACTTCCATGTGCTATAAACAAATGAAATGGTGAGGGAACAAATGAATGAGGCCCAGAGGTTCAGTCTCATTTTTCTGTGGCTGGACATGAAAATTGCAACAGAATTTTCATGGTTTTGTTTGGTTTTCAAAGGAAATTTAGCAATTCTCCATGTAGAAACTGTCTTAAAGGGTAGTCCAATGGATCAAAGCCTCAAAGTCTGAGAGGTGGCAAGTCCCACACAAAGATCAGTGAGTTTCCTGTTACTAATCTGCAATTCACTGGTAGAGCACCATGAGAGCCTGGTACCCCCAACCTCCCCTTTCCATGTTTTCTTCTCTTTCTGTTTGCAGGGTAATGTATCAAATAATCCCAGTGGAGGAAAACTGATCTCAACAGGGTTTGCTGTTATCATCTGAAGTCATCTTCCTCCTCTTCCCAACACACTCTCTTGCTGAGTCCTTGCTAGGCTGTTTATTCACCAAAGGTTTCTGCTTCAGCCCTTAGGAAAAGAGCTGAAATTGCCAATCCAGCTGTTCAATGTTCCCCTCTGTACAATCTGGAAGTCAGGAAACAACAACCAGATGTTCATCATCATGATGGAGAGGAACTGAGTGGGGCTGCCCAACTCATCCCTGGAACAGAATGAGGGAGCCCTGCACATCCAGTTCTCTGCTGGCTCAGCCTTTGCTTCCAAGTGCATTTCAAAGTCAGTCAGGGATTGTTCAAAGGCACTTGCTGAAAGGAGTGACTTTGACATCCACAGGGCTGTTAGCAGAAAGGCTATTGTTATAAAACTAAGAAAATGTTTTCTCTTGCTAGGAACAATCCTCCTCTCTTGATTTTCCTGGATGGTTTTACACTGCTAACTGTCCTGAGGCACAGAGCTAACTGAAAGATGCAAAGAGGTCACTAAGAAGCAGAACGAGAAAAGTAAAATGAGAAGAAATATAACTTCACCTCATTGGAGTTAGCTTCAAAATAGTTGGATCAGTTCCCTTCAAAATAGTGGGATCAGCAATGGCTCTAATTGCATCTACTCTTTTGGTTTTTGTATTTATTGTATTGCTGTGAAGAGTAGCTTGAAGAAAGGAGAGTTGAGACAAGTCAGACAGGCAACTGCACATTGGAACATATCATCTGGCAGAGACAGCATGAAATCCATAAAAGGCTTCCCCCTATGCCAAGGAGGGCAATACATCAGAACTTCCAATAGCAATTCAGCAAAGAAATACATCTGTGAGTCTCCTCTCCTTCTTCTTCAGCCTGGGCTCATCAGAACTTTCAATAGGAATTCAGCAAAGAAATACATCTGTGACTCTCCTCTCCTTCTTCTTCAGCCTGGGCAGATGCAAAGCTGCATGAAGAACCACTGAGCTGTGCATTCTTTGCAGCATGAGTGCTTCTCCTGCCCTTCCCCCACTGTAGTATCCATCTTTAAGTCTTTCTGCACCTCAATAAAATTATAAGTGTTCTTTTATTACTGCCATATGCATTGTCAGACACAAACTTCTAGCAGCCATAAAGACAATCTGAACATGACCCTTGCCAGCTGGGCAATAAGCAACTGAAGATCCACCTCTGTTAAGAGAATGTATGAAGCTTGAGAAAACCCATTTCTTTCATAGAATAACAGAGTGGTTTGGTTTGAAAGGGACCTCAAAACTCATCTAGCTGCAACCTCCTGCCATGGGCAGGGACACCTTCCACTAGCCCAGGGTGCTCCAAGCCCCATCCAACCTGGAACACTCCCAGGGATGGAGCAGCCACAGCTTCTCTGAACAATTTATGCCACTGCAATTCAAGTTTTCTCACTCTTGTACCATGTTTTCTCTCAGTTTCTTCACCAGGAAGGTGATTTCAGGTTTTTGTGCAAGACCTGGATGCAGTGGACACATCCTTGGCTGCTCTAAGTCACTGTGTCTGTTTACATCCAGCTCAGGTGCCACTGTTTTGTTAAATCAAAATAATTCTTTCTGAAATTAAAATTAGAGTCTCACATCTGTAGCAAACACAGTGTGTGCTTACATGTCACATCTGCACCTGTGCAAATGCCAATTAACCCAGTGTAATTAGCCACAATTTTTCTCATTACCACTAAGATGAGAATGAAAAGCAGGATTTGCTTCTTCATTTTTCCTTCTTCTTTCTCTACCAGATCATGATCCTCCTATCACTACAGTGGATTGAGGGTTTATGTAGTTGGCCATGTGGGGCCAATCTTAAAGAGAAATTAGACACTGAAACTAAACCCTCATAACCAAATTCCCAAGACCTCAGTGCCTAAAATGCTGATTTACAGATTTCTTTCTTATTTAACCACCCCAAAAAAGAGGTAATTCTTTGCTCGTTCTCTGTCTCTAGCAGTTTTACCATGGTGCAGATGACTAAACGAAATCAATGCATAGAAAACAGAGCAGTTTTGAGAAAATCTGGCTTACTATGAGCCTTGAACCCTTCTGAAAATGGTGACAGAATATGGCTATTTGACCACTTCACAAGGCTTTCCTGCCCTACTTAATGGTTTGGAACAAATAGATGTTATCTGACAAGCAACAATGCTCCCTCCCCCATTATTTATCATTATTCATTAATCACACCTCACCAATCACCTAGATTATTTATTATTATTCATTACTTTTGGAATAAATAATTCCCATGGCAGGGATTACCATTGTGAGGAGCATGGGGAAAGACAGGATACTCACATGTGAAGCACCAGACTTTATTTATGAAGAAGTACAATGTGGATATGAAGAGTAGGAAGAATATTGTAGCTACTATATGGTTTAAGTGAGGAAAGGCTTGTGAGAAGTATTGCTTCTTATTATCCCAAATGATATCATTGGGGGAGGGGAAAAAAGAGTCACAAAAGCTTCCAGACATATCATTGGGGAGAGGAAAAAAGAGTCACAAAAGCTTCCAGACACTGAGCTCTTTTCCAAAATTGAAGTAGGAGCAGCAAAATTTGCTTTTGGGTGGTATTATTTTATCGGGGGATTGAAAGGAATGGATTAGCATCCATTGTTAACATCCTTGTATGTACTTAAAACTCTCCTGAGCACATTTTTGTTTAAAAAAAAAAATCTATTTCAGTATTGTATGGAGCTGCATTGATTTTGATGGAGCTTCTGGCAGAGAGATTTATCTCCAGGATGGTTTTCTGATCACTTCCAATGATAGAGATTGTGATCCCAATTGAAATGGAAGTCACTCCTGAGCTTAAAGAAATGTAACATCCCTGATCCAGATGTCCATCAACAGAAAGCTGATTGAAGCATTCTAACCAGCACCCAGCCAAGGATAATGCATGGCTGTCTTTGCTGGTTGATTTAAGAGCTGAAATTTCTTAATCTAACACAGATCTTCTTTCTGCTGGAAATTAAAGCTAGTTCTCATTGTCTTACACCCTCAGAGAACCACTGAGCCCCTGCTGAAATGTCCTGCAGCATGTTCACAAGCTGCATTGTGGCCTCTTTCAGTCTTTTCTTATTAAGGTTTAACTGCTTCAGCTTTTCTCATAGGTCCTGTTTCCTGAAACTTCTCTCCTCCTCGCTGGCAACTCTTTGAACCTCTCCAATTTGTCCACATGATAAAACAGGCTGCCCAAAGCCCTCACACTCCAGCTGAAGCCTCCTCAGTGCCCAGCTGAGCAGGATATATCATCTGTCTGGTGTTGCCTTCCAGGGTGAGACTTGTCTCTCCTCACCGTTAATTCATATTCACCTTGAGCAGTATTATAACCAGATCCTGTTCCACAGTACTCCCACCAAGGCAGTTATTCTCCTTTTCACAGACACAGCCATGGTTTCTCCTTCCTAAGGACTCATTTGCACCATTGTCCTATTGAATTTCATTTTGTTGATTTCCTGCTGCTCTTCCAACACACCAGAATCATTTCCAATTCTAATCCTGTCTCCCAGAGTGCTTGCAGTCCCTTCCAGCAAAGTGTCACTTGTAATTTTTATAGATGTGCACCTTAGTACATCATCCACATGGATAATGAAAATATTGAAGTGGTTTGGGGCTCCAATTCTAATGCCCTTCCAGTTTAGAGGAGAACTATTCATGTGTGACTTCGCAGCCAGTTGAGGCCCATCCTGATCTAGGACTTCCTCTAGCTCATATTTTCCTAGTTTGCTTCTAAGAAAATGAAGTGGGATCATATTAAAATCAAGATACATCACAACTGCTGCAGCCTCCTAAGCCACTATGGCAGGTGGCTCCATTATAGAAGAAAATGAGATTGATATGACAGGAATTGTTCTTTGCAATTCCATGTTGACTACACCTTTTATTTTTATTATCCTCCAGGTGCTTATAAATTAATTGATACTTCATTCTATTATTTTTCTGGGTTAAAATGACTAGTCTATAATTCCTTTTCCAAATGTAGGAACTATCTTTGTCCTTCTCTGATCCTCATACAATTCCCACCAACCATTATTCCCTATCAGACATTCAGGAACCAGTTTTAATCAGATAGGCCATAAAAATTAGGACTTGCATAATTAGCCCCTCCAAGTCTGGCAAGTGAATAATTCAGCTCTTCCATGTTTTCATCCATCTGTATAAAACACCTCACAGTCATCTGGCTGCCCACTCTAAGGTCTCTTGAAACCTTTTGCTATTATGCCACAATTAATAAGCACAGGAAAATAATCGTAATGACAAATGAGGAAAAGAGGAGAATTACAAGTTCCATAGAAAGAGCCTGTTGGAGTCAGGCCAGGGACCCAGCACCAGTCCTCACACTTAAAAGGTGTCTCACTGGGAAGGTTTGTCCACCACACACACACACACTGCAGGTTTGGGAGCACAGAGAACACCCTTTGATACAAAATCCAAGACCACCTTGAGCCATCCCTCATAGAGCTGGCAAAAAAGACCTCTTTCCATCCCATCAGCACACTTTGCTCCACACACCTCTTTTGCCTGGAAGGCAAATTACACTCAAGTAAAACATTTTGAAGCTTCCTTACCCCACAATTGGTGCTAATGAGCTGATGAGTGAAGTTTGCAGCCAAAGATCTCAGTTTGCCAAGAGAACCCAATTTCTTGCTGCCTGTGAACTGGTCTCTTCCCCAAACAGCCAAGCCAGGAAGGGCATCCTCCCTATAAACCATAAATCATCCCTTTAATTGGTGCTCAGCTGCTGTGTGAGAGTCCTGGCAGGTGCCAGTTGAGTGCTGTGTAACTGAAGGCAGTTTGCTGTGCTGCATCCCTCCCTGCCCTGCATCCCTGCCCCACATCCCTGCC
>NW_008684211.1:0-1553 GCF_000695815.1 Acanthisitta chloris
CCGGGGCTTGACCCTCAACCGCAGCTACCTGGTCGCAGCTGAGTCTCCTGGTGAGACTGGAGGGGTCCCGGGGGGTGTCCCGCGGGGATGCCAGTGCCAGCTGACTCCCTGCCTGCTCTGCAGGGCCCATCTTCACCCACGTGTGGGTCCCTGAGGCACGGGCTATCGAGGTGTGGGTGCCCGAGGGTCCTGCTCTCATGGTGCGGCTGTGCCACCAACTGGCCTTGGAGTGTGAGGAGCTGCCCCAGCATTTCCACCAGCGGGTAATGGCTCTGCCCCACGACATCCTTATCTGAGACTGGGGGGACACTCCTTGCCAGCTGACAGTCCCTCCGTGTTGCAGGTGCTGGTGCCAGGTGGCCACCGTGTCTCACTGCCATATGAGTTCCTGGTGCCTTGCCTGTGTGTCGAGGTGGGTTGCCCTCCCCTGGGGCCCCTGTAGCCCCTCCGTCTGCCCACGTAGGAGTGGTGGGGGCACATCCTGCCCTGACTACTCCACTCTGCTTCCCCAGGCCTCCTACCCCCACCATGACAGCCCACGGAGCAAGGACTGCCCCTTCCTTGACCAGCCAGCTGCCTGTGAGTGCCCATGGGGAGAGGAGCTGGGTCCTAGGAGTGTCCCCCAGCCTTCCCTCAGCCTGCTGACATGGTGCTCTGCAGATGGCCCTGAGCTGTGGTCCTCAGTGCGCTTCCATGACTACAGTGCCAGCAGCAAGGACCAGATGGCAATGGCACTGAGTGCCAGCTGCCCCCTGCACCCACGGGCCACCCTGTGCTGGAGGGAGGTGGCAGATGATGCTGCGCCCTGCCACGACATCCCCAATTCCACAGCCAGTGAGGAGGAGCAGGTGGGGGGTCCTGGACTTGGGATAAAATGGGATGCAGGACCCTGCCCCCAGATGGGGCACCCACTGGACCCCAGTGTCCCCCAAGTGCAGCAGGTGGGCACTGGGGTGCCTGTGGACTGTGTGGATCAGGGATGGTGACAGTGACACATTCTCTGCCCATTCCAGGTGTACACACTGGACAAGGTGGACATGCATCCTCAGCTCTGCTTCCGAGTAAGCCCCTGTGGGTGGGCACTGGCTGGAAAGGTGCTAGGGGGCTGTGGTGGGCCATGGCAGCTCACCCAGCCCCTCTACTGATACCCTCTTCCTCCAGTTCTCCTACGAGAACAGCAGCCATGTGGAGTGTCCCCACCGGCCAGGTGAGCCCCATGGGAGGAGACACCCCTGGGCTGAGTACAACCCTGCCCTGGGGTCCCTTGCAGCCCTCACCCTATTCATCATCCTGCAACTTCTCTCTCTGGTGGCTGCAGAGACTGCCTGGAACGTCTCAGTGAGCATCTGGGGGCTGCAGCTGCGCCTGCACCTCACCTCTCGCATCCCTGCGGCCTTCAGCGCAGCCCTGTGCCAGCGCCGGGGTGGGCAGTGCGAGCCCGAGGCTCCTGTCTACACTGTCACACAGGTGAGTGGTGCGGGGCTTGGGGAGCACATGGTGGGGACAGATCTGAGCTGACCCTTCCCTTGTGCTTTGCAGCCAGAGGGCTCTGC
>NW_008684212.1:0-22350 GCF_000695815.1 Acanthisitta chloris
GCTGCTGGCTGGGGTTAAAACACGACATATTAAGAAACCAAATACCCCCACACAACGTTACAGGGCATATAAATGAATAATATCCACTTATCAAAAAAAAAAAAAAGGCAGGGGGGCGAAAATTAATCAATTATTTAAATAGTTGAAAAAGCAGACTCCCAGTAAATAATGATTTAAAACACATCTTCTAGTTAGAATCAGCACATATGAGTATTTTAAATTATTTGTATAATTCAGATTTAATTATGACTAAACAAATGTATTTCTTGGACACACACACTTCTCTGGAGATCTACGAGTGTTAAAAGAGTGTTCAGTCTATACAATATGCAGTATGATATTTCATTGGTTTTTTACACAACTGATCAAAATTATAACCTGTACTGATAACATTTGTTGTCTTTTATCATTGCTTCACTGCCTCTATTTAAGAGGACTGAGCTGGTGAACACATGGCAGAGAAGGGGATTTGAAAGTTGCTATTGGATGTACCAACTTTTTTTTTTTTCCTCAAAAACCAAATTCAGCTATTTGTTTCAGCAGCTGCAGCCCAAAATCCAGCTTGCTTACAAAGCAGCTGTTTGTGAAAGTGAACAGACCACCCACATATTGAACAAAAAGGGGCAAAATTCAGCACTCTGTTATTTTTCGTTATCCTCATCAGCTAATGGGTGAGTTTGACATTTTTAAACTACAGTAGGGTTTTTTTATGGTTTATGCTATCTTTTCTCAGCTTCCTGTCTCTTGCCTAGGGCTTTTCCTGCCGAGGCAGACAAGCATTTTCTGCGTGAATGGGTAAAATTCTTTCAACAGACGTAACAGGAGATGCTTTCAGCTGCCTCAAAACTCAGAGTCCTGATCCAGTGGAAGCATTACCTGTTAACACAGGCCTGAAATGGTAATAAGATCACACTGAATAATCATAGCAGTCCTTCATGATCTTAAAAAAATAAAGCAAAATATTGGCCTCAATAAGCCACCACGTACTGCAAGACTCTGAGGATTTTATCAAATTGTAAATGAAATTAAAATTCTGTCCTCTGCTATTTAGACATTTTAGTAAGGGGGAGGGAAACATCAAGGTCAGACATGTTTCTCTTCTTTGGATTTTTCTTTTCAGAATGGTATACATGACCCAAGCTGCATTTTTATAACTCCCAGAATGCAAATATTTTGAAAAGATGTCCCTATATTTCTCAAATGTTTCAAAAATCAGAGAATGCAGAAGTTAAATATGTGTCCAAGTCACTGGATCAATGGGCTAGCCACTCTGAAGCTGTTCCTGTCAGATATGTTCTATAGGACATGCCAGTGATGCTGTCATTAAAACTAATAGGATTCAGTTTGAGTTATTGTTCAGGGATATGTAACCTGGCATATCAGGCTGAAGTGACCTTTCTGAAATTCTGCATTCCTTTGTACACACTTTTTTTTTTTTTAAAAATTAGCTGGAGATGCACACCGTTAGTATTGTTTGCAGTCTGGACACACAGATCAGCACCAAAACAGTATTTTAAGCAGTTTGTACTCAATGTGGTTGCTTCAATTTCTTGGTGACTAAAACTCCGTAGGACCTTTGCTTACTTCAGAGCCATAGAAAATAATTGTAAAGGAACTGGAGAACACTTATGGACTGATCCAAAGGACACTGAAATCAGCAGGAGGCTTCCATTAACTTGTATATGCATTCAAAGCTCTCCACACTGATTTCTTTTCTGACTGCTGAGAATAAAATGATAGAAGTTTGTACATTTTTGGAATCAAAGTTCTAAAAGAGCATTAAGTGTTCTGATGAATAATGTACAACTACTTACACAGCTGCTGAGAACCTCTTTTTGAGAATTATTTGTCTGTAAAATCTCTTGGAGTTTGAGAGCCTGAACCCGGAATCTCATTATTTTTAGTGTCAGCTTTGAACTTAGATACACAATCTATAAAATTTTTGTCAGGAATGCTTAATGTACTTTAAAATAGAGACTGACTACTTCTTACTTAGTTGTAAGTTGATGGCTATTCCAAAATACTTACAACCTGTCAAGAAAATCTGCCCATCAATAACACAAAATTATGCATCAGTTACTTTTTTCAATGTTTAGCTGTCAAGATCATTTTTAAAGGGCTGTCACTTAGAAAGTCACACAAATGAAAACTGAATTATGCTGCAGACTGTTTGAATCTGCAGTCCTAATTTACTTGATATGATGGGAAAAGGTAAGAAAAAACAGAAAATACTGCACAAAATAAGCATCTGGACCTGTATCACTAGTGACTATCACAGTTCTAAGGTGAGTTTACAAAATTAAGGTCTGTGCTGTTTTTGGCTGGGGCAGAGTTAATTTTCCTCACAGTAGCTGATATGGGTCTGTCTTTAGGATTTGTGCTGAAAACAGTGTTTATAGTATAGAGATGGTTTTGTTATTACTGAGAAGTGCTAACAGAGAGTCAAAGCCTTTTCTGCTTCTCACCTCACCCCACCAGTGAGGAGGCTTAGCGTGCACAAGTTGTTGGGAGAGGACACAGCCAGGACAGCTGATTCCAACTGACCAAAGGGATATCCCAAATCATATGGCATCATGCTCAGCATGTAAAGCGGGGGGAGAAAGGAGAAGACATTCAGAGTGATGGCATTTGTCTTCCCAAGTCACTGCTACACATGATGTAGCCCTGCTTTCCTGAAGATGGCTGAACATCTGCCTGCCTTTGAGAAGTGCGATATGAATTCCTTGTTTTGCTTTGCTTGATTGCATGGCTTTTGCTTTCCCTATTAAAATGTTTTTATCACAATCCGCAAGCTTTGTCACTTTTACCCTCCCAATTCCCTCCCTCATTCCATTTGAAGGGTATGTGAGCAAATGGCTGCATGGGACTTAGTTGCCAGTTGGGGTTAAACCCCTAAGATATTACAAATCTTTATGTGATTTGTGCCACCCTTCAAATATTTATTACTATTGTGATATAAATAAATAAACGGGGCAGGGAAAAAAATACCAAAAGATAAAACACAAGAAGTAAGATGATGGAATTTATATTGTGTAAGTCTTAAACCATATTTTGATAATATGGTATGCATGTGACAGAACATGCACACCATGCTCTCAAAAGAAGTAGCAAATTGTATTAGGTTTCTTTCTTATTTGTTATGCTTATTATTAAAAAATAAAGGTTAATTAAAATGATATCTTTAGATAGTGCTAACCATAAAGATTTCAAAAAAAAAGCTCGAGTGATCTACCAGTGATTACACAACAGCTCTGTAGGGCTAGGACCTTAATAAAGACTTAAACAGTACCCAGGAACATTCCTGGACCTCATTATCTATATTATTAAATTCTTAGAATAATACTTTATTTGACACACTGACACAAATGTGGACCACAATTCAGCCATGGTTGGGGAATCACCATGGCCTGAAAACGTCTTCCATGCAGGTAGAAGCCTATTTTGGAGTCTGAAACCGAATACATGAATTCTACCTGGTCCATTGCAGCTGATTCCTGTGACAGAAAACAGTCTCAGGTGTGTATAATGTAACAGCCTGCAGTTTACACAAAGAAAGTTTGATTGTTGAACTTTGTCATACAGTCTGCAAAATTTCCTGCTGGTATAGCTTTGTTGATATTAAAATGTTTTAGTTGTAAGATATTTGACCCTGAAAGTACATTTCAGATATATGAATTTCATTGCTAAAATCAGTTAACATGTTTTTGTAAGCTTTCTCAATTTCTTACTATATTTTTACCCTCAACAAATATATTTGTTTTGTAATTCCACAGGGGAAAAAAACATAAAAGAAACCTAGTAAGATGGATATAGTAACATTAAGATGGATCCTAATCTGCATTTAATCCATAACATGTTGATTCAGTCACCTAGAGTAATATTTCTATTTAGAATAAGCATATGGGAAAATATGATTATCTCATTGCAGCAAACACTGAATGTCTGATTTATTCACAGACAGACACATGGTAAAGGGAGAGATTACAGATGTGTGCAGTCTAGAGCAGTTGATCCAAGTCCTCAGCTGATACACTTGGAAAATAGTGTAACCCCTTTGGGAAAAGGCACTAGACTAGCACTAAATTCTGAAACATTAGACAATGTGGAACAGCAACTTTGGGCACTCTTTCTTTGCCTTAATGTCCTTTGTGTGAACATTTTCTAAAGTGAGTTGAGAAAAAAATGGTAGATATTAGAGTCAAGGCAGCAAGCAAGCTAAAATACTTACAAAAGCAGAATGCTTGTATGACCTTAGAGTTACATATAAAAAAAGTTGAAGCCATGCAATTAATTGATACTAAATAATGCTGGACAGCATAGGCATTTTACTGACATTGTGCTTCTCTGCTAGATGCTTTCTGTCTGTGCTCTTAGTTTCTATTACTTTGATAACATAACTTCAGATGATTCTAAAAATGTCCTCTTTGAAAGCACTATGAAGTACTGCATTCACTGAAAGCATTATGAAATAGTGCTTCTAGCAGTCAAAGATATCAAATTGTTTCTGTCTGTTACTGCTTTTTACTTCAGAGCATTACTGCCTACTATTTAATACCTATAATCTTCATAATTTTTGGTACTTATATATTGCAAAATAGAGGTGTGATTTTTCTGTGGTTTTGTGAGACTTGCATTGTATTTAATTATTTGTAGGTAAACTTTCTGCATAATTAATCTAATATTGGGTATTGCAATTTCATTTAGTAAACAGAAATGCCTAACAAGGAATATGTTGATTATTAGAAACTCAGGATATTTAAAATAGCAGCACACTTACAGTAGGATTAATCTTATTTACCTTTAGCCCCTCAAAAGCTATAAAATCAAGTCTAAGCAGTAGGCATCAGGTACTTCATAATGAGTTAGATAAACATGCACAGTGATTCATTTAACCTCCCTGAGGATGGGATGAAACTAGAATCAGGTTTTCTCTCTAAACATTTTTCCTTCAAGTAATAAGAGATACAATAAGTTCTATACAATTAAAAGGAATACTGTTGAGGTAAGAAATAAAGGTTACTAACCTTCACAGAGTTAACTGGAAGGAAATAATTTTGTACAGTACCTATATTTATTGCTAAACATGACACATACAGCATACACATTCATGCTTACATATATTGATACATGCAGTGTACAAAGCATGCTAAGAAAAGAATCTGAATATCTGGACCTTGAGGCAAATGATATTGTGACAGTAATTAATGCTAATTAATATATTCTTGGCACAATATTGGGCACTGTAGAGACACATAAAATGTATTAATTATTTCATTATTCAAAAGTGCAAAGCTACATACTTTTTTTTTTTCCTAATCTGCATTTAATTCATCATCTGTATGCCAAAAGAGAGCAATATCAGTTTCATACCAATAACTGTAGGAATTATTTGTCTCTAGCACTGTTATGTTTTTCAAAAGATTGCCATAGGTCATGTATTATAATTAGCTTAATAATGGCAAGTTTTTATTTATGTCTCTTACTGCACTTGCCAAACCTATGTCTTCTGTTAAGGTATGGGAATTTTAAATGACAGATTACTGCTACTTTCTAACTACAGTTGACTTCAAGAAAGCATTTGACACCTTAAACTGTAACATTATGTTTCCTTCTTCCACTAAGGTAGAGTTTCTCAGAAGTAATATTGGTTGTCAGAGGTGTTTCACAGTTCTTCCAAAAGCACTGCATGCACTGATGAATAAGTCTAGATAATTTGGCCTGACTAATGGAGTGTTGCAGGAGAATATCCTCACCTGATTTCTTTTCATCTTTGTCATGCACACCTTCAGACAAAATGCTGGGTACACTTTTAGATTCATTATTCAGGCCAAACAAGTCCCATAATCACCTATCAAGGTCCTAAACAACCATAGTTTGCTGACTTTATTGTTCTTCCAGACTACAGCTTTAACTGTGCACAGCACTTTTGAATGCTTAGTAGAAATGCAATGAAGGTGAGACATTAGGCCAGCATACTCTGGAGAAAACTGGAGTAATAAATGGCTTTCATATCACATACTTCCATTTGAACAATTCTATTCTTTATAGTCTCATTAGTAGAATGTTTCTAAGACATCCCTGTTTGGTTTAGTTTGAGAAATAGTGTGTCTCATTCTGAAGAAGGTTTCTTCGCATTTATTGGAATAAAAAAACATCCTCAGAAGTATTGGAGTCAAAGTAAATATTTGGTCTCTATTTGTCTGTGTTGGAGTGTATCGCCTTGGCCATGGAGGGGATCCCTTCACTTTGTCTCAATGGAGACATATTTTTTTTTTCTTTTTTTTTTCTTTTACAGGATCCTCACTGGCTTTCCTGTCTTTGTGGTTAAATGCCTACACATTCACTAATAAAATCACTCTTTAGGAAATACAATGTAATATATTTCTCCTTCTTCACTCCGAGGCTATGAAGCATAAATTAATCTCAGAGAGGGGGGAAAAAATGCCCAACCAAACCACAAAATTCCTTATTCTGGAAATGAACAAAAAAAAATTTGCCAGTTGATTCTAAAATCAGAAGTCAAATTCCATCAGTTCTGCCTTGCATATGAAATAGCATTCACAAAGTGGCAATGTTAATCTGTGACTCAGTATTATAGTGCTGGTCTCTTCCTTTTTGAAATGTTAAAATTTAACTTTTAGCCACTTAGTGAATCTGTATGTACTTTCTGTTGGCAAAAAAAATGCATTTTTCTGCATAACTTCATGATCGTCAAACTAGGAGATAGAGGACATGACCAGAGACAGAATAGCTAGAATAATATCCTGCAGCTGATTTCCTAAAGCAATGACAAATTTGCAAGAGTCTAATTATCACTACTGAAGAATTTAAGACAGCGTTTTAAAGACTTTAAAATTATTGCCAAAATAATCAATCTTCATATGACATAAAATACTAGCAGACGTTTATCCCCCTATGTCAGACCATACTGATGAAATATTATACAAAATGCCTAATTTTGGTAATCTATAACTTAATGAATTTGGTTTTTAAACATATGACATTTGTTTGGATGAAATGAAAGGTAACTCAGAGGATCACTAAAGCTCTGTCACACTTCTTTGTTTTGGCTATAAAATCTGCATGCACTCAGAAAATTTATAATAAAAATTGCATACAAAGCAATATGAAGATCTTAAAAAATTCTAAACTTTCATTACAGAGTATATTTAGAAGATCAACAGCATCCTTCCATTTTATAAATGTATGCAAATTATCATTATTAATTATTATCATAATTAGCAACATTTATCTTTGTCACTTTTACCAGTGATATTCTACTGCTCTTGAAGTAATCAAAACATGTGTCTTATATTATATCTTGAAATTTGACTCAAATCCCCACAGGAACTTTTTATACATCCATTACTATTGCAGTCCCTTCAGTCATCATTCTTCTGCTTCTCTAATCTCTTATTTGTCCTAACAATACTGCACAAGAACTAGAAGGACTCCTAAAATCATTTGCTCTCTCCTCTATAATATTTCAAAAACCCATCCATTTAAGAATCCACCCATGTCTGGGCCCTGAACTGTAACACAGTTCTTGACTTCTGAGCTTTCTCTTCAGGCTTTTTTGGTCTCTGTCTCTTCCTCAATCAAAAGGTTTCTTGCCTCAGCACTCGCATTCTCTATCTTTGTAGGCTACTCTTTTACTGCTAACATTTTATGACAGACTTATGAGCATATTACGCATGAGTAGTCATACAAATATATCATACATTTGCTTAAAGAAAACACACATGAACATGAAGATATTTTCCAAGATACTTCTCTCTCCAATTTCATTTATTTATCTGACTTGCAGTGTCTCACAAACCTTCTGCTTCAAATTTCCATCCTCTTCAGCCTACAGAATTGCTCACAGGAATTCCCAGCTTAGTGCTTTTGGTATATAAACTTGTACTTCCCTCATCACATCTCTAACAGACTATTTAGGAGACGTAAGAGGAAGCCTGCCGATGTCATGAATAATGCCTATATTATGCTACACAGGCACCAGAGACATTGATTTTTCATCTACCCAGAAATTTTTCATATTTGTCATTCTGCAGCAGAGGAGTGTTTTCATAAGAATTTTTTTCTCTGCAGGTGAACAGGTTGTTGACTGTTCAGCACTTTGTCAGCAATTTTTTCATAGATGCACACTGTCAGTTCCATAGGGGCTGGTATTTGTTCCTGTGTTCCAAAAGTTCATTACTGCCACACGGAGGTGGTCCAGTTTAAGAAGATCTAAGGGAAAGTCTGTCTGTTATCTCTGTTGAAATACACTTGCACTGAGAGAATTTTTCACTATCTTGGCAAAAATGTCATTATATGAAAGGAAAGAAGAGGTCATACTTGTCATGCTGGTGTTCTCTCTGCTGAGCTGCTGATAAAATTCCTCTGATCACCTCAGGTTGCTGGCTTTCTCTGTAATTCCTCAACATTAGATTTGAGGGAGAACATCTTCTGTAGTCTTGACAGTAGCTACATATCCTTTTACTTTGTTACCATAAGACCATCTCATATCATTCCAGAATGTTTTTCCTGATGTCTCTCATGACCCTTCTCTTTGAGTTCTTGCATAGCTCAGTGTATTTCCCTTAAAAGTCTTCTTAGTTTTCTTTGCCATACATCTTCTAACCTCCCAGTTATCTATTTCAGTGGCATGACTGTGGACATCTAAACTGATTTTTACTGATTTCTAAGCAGTCTCTGTTTATGAATGAAAGATCTTTACTGTTCTGCTGATGTTCTTGTCACATTTTGGTGTTGAGAAAAAAAAGGAAATATGTCAATGGACTAGAATGATAGCAAGGTTCATCAGGAAGTACTGGTGATATATGACAGTCAAGAGCAAGAGGGAAAGGAAATGGCTTCTGGGCAAGGAACAGACAAACTTTTCATTAAAAATACCACTAATTTCACTTCCTGGTTTTTATTTTGCTTTTTATTTGTCTGGAAAGAATCTGAGAACTAAGTTATTTCATATTATGACCCGATGATTTTTTCAACAACCCCCTGGGCAATCTGTTCAAATGCTTGACAACCCTTTCTGTGAAAAATGTTTTTCTAATATCTGATGTAAACCTCCACTGGTGCAACCTGAGGTAAATTTTTCTCATCTTATTCCTTCTTACCAGTGAGAAGAGACTGAGACACAACTCTCTATGACCTCTTTCCAGTTAGCTGTAGAGAGCATTAAGGTCCCCCCTCAGCCTTCAGTCTAAAAACTTTCTTCAGGCTTGCTTTGTTGGAAAGCCAACCACATCCTGGGCTGTGTGAAAAGAGGTGTTACCAAGAGGTCAAGGAAGGTGATTCTGCCCTTCTGCTCAGCTCTAATGAGACTCCACCTGGAACACTGCATCCAGTTCTGAGGTCCTCAGCACAGGAAAGACATGGACCTATTGAAGCCAGTCCAGAGGAGACACAAAATGAGAAGAATGGAGTACCTCTCCTATCAGGATAGGCTGAGAGATTTGGACTTGTTCAGCCTGGAGAAGAGAAGGCTTTGGGAATACCTTTTTGCAGTCTCTCAGTGCCTAAATGGGGGTTTATAAGAAAGATGGGGACAGGATTTTTAGCAGGGCTTGTTGTGCTAAAGCAAGAAGTAATGGCTTTAAAAGAAAAGACAGTAGATTTAGACCGTATAATTAGGAAGAATTTTTTTTTTCCAATTTAGGGCTGTGAAACACAGGAACATGTTGCACAGAGAGGTGGTAGATGCTCCCACCTTGGAAACATTCAAAGTCAGGTTGGATGGAGCTCTGAGCAACCTGATTTAGTTGAAGATGTCAGAGAATCACAGAATATTCAGAGCTGGAAGGGATCCACGAGGATCATTGAATTCCAATGCTTGGCCCTTCACAGGACTACCCCAAGAATTACATCACATGCCTAAGAGCATTGTTCAAACACTTCTTAAACTCTGGTAGGCTTAGAGCCGCAGCCATGTACTTGGGAGCCTGTTTCATTGCCCAACCACCTTCTGAGTGAAGAATATTAATCTAATATCCAGCCTAAGCCTTGGCTGACGCAACTTCAGGCCATTCCCTTGGGCCCTGTCACTGGTTGCAAGAGAGAAGAGATCAGTGTCTGCCTCTTAAACTAGGCTTAGAGCCGCAGCCATGTACTTGGGAGCCTGTTTCATTGCCCAACCACCTTCTGAGTGAAGAATATTAATCTAATATCCAGCCTAAGCCTTGGCTGACGCAACTTCAGGCCATTCCCTTGTAGGCTTAGAGCCGCAGCCATGTACTTGGGAGCCTGTTTCATTGCCCAACCACCTTCTGAGTGAAGAATATTAATCTAATATCCAGCCTAAGCCTTGGCTGACGCAACTTCAGGCCATTCCCTTGGGCCCTGTCACTGGTTGCAAGAGAGAAGAGCTCAGTGTCTGCCTCTGTTCAAACACTTCTTAAACTCTGGTAGGCTTAGAGCCGCAGCCATGTACTTGGGAGCCTGTTTCATTGCCCAACCACCTTCTGAGTGAAGAATATTAATCTAATATCCAGCCTAAGCCTTGGCTGACGCAACTTCAGGCCATTCCCTTGGGCCCTGTCACTGGTTGCAAGAGAGAAGAGATCAGTGTCTGCCTCTCCACTTCCCCTCGTGAAGAGGTTGTATGCAGTGATGAAATCTCCCCTCAGACTCCTTTTATCCAAGCTGAATGGACCAGGTGACCTCAGCCATACCTCATATGGCTTCCCTTCAATGTCCTTCACCATCCTTGTTGTCCTCCTTTGGATGCTCTCCCATAGCTTTATATCCTTTCTGTATTGTGGCGCCCATTGCAGGGAATTGGACTAGATGAACACTGAAGGACCCTTCTGAGCCAAACTATTCCGATTCTATGAAAATTCCTAGGTATGTACTTTCTTCTTGAAGCTAGGTTGAGAATTTGGAGGTAAAATTTTTGCATAGTTGCCTGCTTTTTTTCAAGTAAATTTAAAGTTATTAGAGGAGAACAGCTAAGAGAAAGTCTCCAGCAATGTTCTTACATGTTTGAATTTGAGTCATATTTTTTGCTAATCTAGATTATGCTTCAATTCTTTTACACACTCAAATAGTTTCACCACAACATGATAGCCATATGACTGTCCTACATACAAAGGGCAATGATAGATGCACATATTTTACATTAAATACCTGGATAATTTAAGGATACCATGAAATTATGTAGAAACTCAGACTAGGTATCTCTGTAAATTCTTCTAGCCCATGGAAGAATGGAGGGAAAACAACAAGGAGGATATGATGGTTGTAACTGAGGAGGGAATGGGACTTGCCTATTTCTGTAATCTATATAAAAATGTGTCTGTACCTTTTGACTGATTTTATTTTTTTCTGCTTCTACATAAAAGTAGGTTTATTCTATTAATATAAAGTAATTCATCCTCCCCTTTTTTTTGTTTCAATTTATGCCTAGCTCTGTCTCACTAAAAATAAAGTAAAAGGGTTTGACAGAAGATTTTAATGAGAGCTTAGAGGTTTGGGAAATTTCTGGCTAGTTAGTTAGCTCGCTTTAAAATAAATAAATAAGAGTTCACAAGTGTGTGAGCTTGGGGAGAGCTTAATTAAAGTGAATGGGGAAATTAAACTGAAAGGGGAAAAAAAAGGTAGCACGAAGGGAAAGAAAGTCAGTCAGGGAAACTGCTGAAGGAGTGAGAATAAAAAACAAGTACCAGGAAATCAAAACACAGTGTTTCGTAATTATGCTGTGGTAATTCTCTCTGGTGATTCTTGCAAAAGATGTCCTCCACAGGCACCTATCACATGAGGAAGAGATCTCCCTAGTGGAAGGACAGACACTGCTCCCGCTCTGGGAGTGACTGTGCGAAGGAGCTCACATAAGCTTAAGGGTTTGTCTGCACGGAGACATTTTCAGGCATAAAACTGGCAGAATAATTAACCCACTTTAAGTTATCCTAATATGACTCCCTGCCGTCAGAATTATTTGGAAAAAAAAGTACTGTAATAGTTTAGAAGTAAAGTGATTAATCTGGAAGACAGCTGGATTTACTCAATGATTGACTGCCCATGTGGGGAGTGATATAAGCATAGTTAGAGTAAAATTGATTGCTGTAGCTATGCTGGAAAACATCCCACATAAATAGACATACTATAGAGTATAATGACAACACATGCCCCTTTTCCCAGTATATAAATTCTTAAGCTTGGATAGCAAATTTAAACATGTGAGGAAAGACAGATTTCTTTTCCTTTTAAAAAAATTTGTACAGTATGAAATTTTGAAAATATGTTCTATGAAGACCAATTGAACTATTGGGGTCTCAGACCTGTGGAACAGAAAGCTGACAGAGATCATGTTAACATTTTGAGGAGAAAGGTAATAACTTTTATTAGGCTAAACTGTGAGCTCAAAAGGAATGAGCAAGATCTGACAAGAAGAAACATCTAGCCTAAATGCTGGTTAGACACAGGTGCTCTTAATTACTGCTTATTATGTTTATAAGGCCACTGTAGAAAAGAGTCATTCGATGTTTGCAGTAGAGAGGGGTTGCATGGGTAGATCTGGCTGTGAGCTGGACTAGGTGACCATTTCAGACTTTCAGTAATGGCCAGTCACTGAGAGAAACAAGCACTCACATAGCCAGGGTTAGAGGCAGCAAATGCAACTTTGCATCTAAATGCAGATGAAGGTTTTAATGAATGCAAGACTAATATGCCTTGTTCTTTAGATTTATCTGCTTGTGCTATGCTCTTCCCAGGGAGTTGGTTTGGTTTGGGTCTTTTGCTTGGTTTATTTTTTTGTTGATTGTTCGTAAGTAGGGGGGGGTTCCCTTCAGTTTCCATGCAAATTTACTGTATGAATAGTTGGGTTTTTTGATGACATACAAGAATCAAGCACCTAATTGCCATTAATTTTCTCTGGAAGTTGCAACCATACTCTGAGCTTATTTTTTTTTTTTTTTTCTTCAAGTCCTTCAGTAATTCGTATGACTTTGACAATCTGTTTTGAATTTTATAGGGGATGGGTTATTCTAGCCCAAGAACACAAAATTCCCTCATTTATTCATCCCAACCATATCTTTTATTTTTTCAATATAAGTAAAATTGATTTTCAAATATGACACCAACTTGTAATTAACTCTGGATTTCCTAATATACAAAAGAAAAAACAAATTGAAAATAAAAAATTGAACACAAATTAAAACGAGAGAAATATGGTCACTTAAGAGAATTTAAATGTGAAAAAGAGCCAAATCCATCTGATTGCAAATATGTTTGGTGATATATTATTTCATAATGATAGTCATGGCAAAAGTTAAAGTAGTCGAATAGTAACATTACAAAATAATATCCTATGAGGACCTTGAACATGCTTTGTTTTGTTTTAAAAGTTAGAGAGTTCTGTTTTGGCTATGAGTTAAAAAAGCTAATTTCAGAAATGCTTCAGCTTTCACTGAGAACCTTTTTTACTGTCAAAGTACTTTGGCTTCACAAGGAAAACTTCTAGTGCCAAAGGCAAAAGTATGTTAGTTAAAGCTGAGGGACAGACATGAATACGTGTTTGGCTTTGCAATCATGAACCCTGGTTATCTCATCTCCCCACATCACAAATCTAACTCTTGTGGACTAAGAAAAACTATGCTGCATTAACTAGGAGCTAAAGTCACTAATGAATAGTCCTGTGAACAAGCATTGAACAGCAAATTAATAAAGATGTTTAAAGCTATTGCCACACACAGAGCATAATTTTCAAGTAACTGGAAATCTGTTCATATTTTAAATGTCAAACCAAATTGAAGGGATATCATGCATTTTGGATTTCACCGTATGTTTTCCCAGAGAGAGAATCATCTATCTGTTTGTTCACAGCATTCACACAGTAACTCACATGTGATGCCTGCAGCTCAAGAAAGTGTTCTATGTTTAGAAAGATTACGTGTTTCATGAAAATTGAAATAAAATGAAAAAAGAAAAACGAAGAAAGTCTCAGACTGAAATAAGAAAGACAAGTCACCATTGGATATAGAATATAAGAAATCTTGAGACCTCTCAGTTCTAAATATCATCCCCAGCTTACTTCAAGTAGAGTTTGGATGAGAAAAACCTTGCTTGGAGTTTTTAACTCACATAGTTTAGGCACTTAAGCCATTTTCTTGCATGTGGATCATTTATACCATGCAGTGTGTCTTGTTAAAGTAAGAACTGTGAGCAACATACATGAGAAATAGTGTTCATGAACACATGAAGAATTTTTTAAAAAAATCTCCAGGCCTAGACTTCCCAACATCCAGTACTCTGTGATGCAAGATGAATGTAAATTATTATTGATACACAAAATGGTGTTTCATGCCAGTGCAATGCTGGTTTTAAGGTTCTCCATGTTTGAGTGATAAAGGGACACTAAAAAGGGCCTGGTGTGACAAAACTTTCACCCAAGTTTGGTTCTGTGTAGTGCCCAGGTGTGGAAATGAGTGGTGCAGGTTGAAATTCTCTTAATTTTCATGGTACCAACTGGACAGAAGCCAGATGGAGATTTCCGATGTGGGGTATTCTCCCATGCTCTTCACCTTTTACAGTGAGAAAAAACTACATTACCAAGTACTTTGGCTTGATACACAGCTCAACTGGAACACAGAAAGTTACACCTAAGCAGGAGAAAGGACTTCACTCCATGGATGGCTGAGGACAGAAACAGATTTCCAGGAGAGCTTGTGGAGTTTCAGTCCCTGGAGATATTCAAAAGCAAATTCTACGACTCTGTGATTCTGTGATAGAAGTAGACCAAAACTCTTTTTGTAAGTCACCTCCATAAATGGTACATGCAGGTCAAGTTTTTTATTAAAGGCTAGATTTTTTTCTGGTTTCCTCTAAAACCCATTTATTGCCCTAGTGCCCATGATCTAAATCTTACTGAAAACCCATAGTTTCATATCTTTATCCTTCACAAGAATTTCTGAAGCACATGCAGGGAAGAGCTTCTGATTCAATTCTTGAGAAATCGATTCCACATACAGCAGAACAACTCTTAAACTTTATTCAAGATGCAGTGAATATGTACAAACTTGCATTAGTTTTATGCCATTTAAACCTGTTTCTCTGTTTTCCTGTAAGAAGGGGCATAAAAACAAAGGTAAAAAGTCCCTTGGCCCCATTTTTTATTTCCTGCAGTCAACACTATGTTCTTAGGAGTAGAAGAATAAGATTTGAATAATTACAGTGATTCTGGGGTAAAAGCCAAAGACCAACAACAAAGAAGACAAAGTATATGTAGAATCAAATAGGTGTGAACTTGATTTGGCAGAAAAATAAGTTGCCATCAGCTGAACAAAGCCATGACCCTACAGTCTGGAGCAGACTTCACTAGAAACTTGTTTTTAATAGTTTAACTAATAAGCTTAGATAACTATCTCCTGCCTAACATCATGTAAGGAAAGGGCACCAGAATAACCATAGATTTAGAGATCCATCTGAAATCCTCACACAGCAATGCTTTAAAAACTCCTAAGCCAAAAATTCAACAATTATAGTAATTGTTGCTAAAGAACATACACAGTGTACATTTTCTTGACCCCTTTTAAGTCCATTTATACTTTGTACTCCATGTCTTCCTGTACAATGCATCCACAATGTCTTTATTTTGGAAAAAGAGTGCTTCATATTGTTTGCCTTACATTTGATGACAGATAGTTTTCTTCAGTTAAATGTCTGTGCTTTTGAAGTCCACAGTGATCCAAATGTATGCTATCAGCATGAATTAAGATCAAACAGATAGGCAATAAGAATAAAAGCAGGGTAGATATAAAGAGATAAAGAAAGACTGAAAATGGTGTCAATGTAGAATAAAAATTTGTTGTATTTTGAGTCAGTGCACAGTTTGCTGTTGATCAACCATGGAATACTTTGATAATCAAGTCATACTATAAACATTTCTATATTTAGCTAAGTTTGAACTGTTAACACTGGTATTGAGCTGGATTATTATTTTTCTATTATTTATTATTTTATGCTTTTATGTTATTTGATTTTAGTTTAAGGTAAAATTCATGCCTTCATTCACTTCGATGACATCTGTGAACTGCTGAGACTGAATGTAAAAGCTGTAAAGCACAGGCTGTTTTCAAATATAGTCCCCTTTTTTGTAGTTTCTTTACCCTTGATAATGTGAAAGAATAATTTGTTCTGCCACTGCAAACAAAATGAATAAACCTAGCAAACAGGTAAATCTTCAGCACACTCTCTAAGATGCAGAATTTGTAGCATGAATAGCTGAAGTATTTATAAAATAACACTTCATAGGAAATGCTGTAAAAATGAATAAAGGTTGCATAAACCTGTATAGTGCTTAAAGCATAAAGGAAAGTTAATTCACAGTACATAGGCAAGAAGACTTGATTTCACTGGGGTCATTATTCTCTATGTATACTCTGAATGTATGCTTTAAAAATACATAAATGTGATGCTATTCTTCTAAATCTCATTTCAGCCATGAACATTCCCTGGGGAGTGGAGGGGGGGAGGGAGAAAATGTCAAAGTATTGTTAGTGCACCACTCAGCTGTCCAAAGAAGAGCAAAAATTATGAGCTAAGGGTTTAGCTATACTGCGATAGTTAAAGTTTCTTTGTTTATGAAAAATTATTTCAAAGATTGTTTAAAAATTTGAGGAGTATGACAAGACAGATTGAGGTTTACAAAAAGATTTTTCTAGATGGTGCCTGCAAGATACAAACCACCTGCAAGAGGAAGCTTCTGTTACAGACACATGTTGCATATTGCTACATTTTAGTTCCTTAATTAGCTAAACTAAAAATATCTTCATGCCCTGTCCAAAGTCACCAAAACGTCTGCTTTAGCCATGAAAGAGAAAAAGCAAAATGTAGTATTCAATAGTATTTTTCCATAAGTAGAATCCCAGTCTACCTTTTAGATAGGCTAACATTTTTAGTGTAGTCTTCAAAGAGTTATTTATAAAATTGTGAAGTAAAGTTATGTTCTAAAATATTTTGATTATTTTCTTGTGTCTTCATAGAGTATTAATCAGATAAAGCACTAAAGGATGAAAACTCAGTTTATATTTTCTTGAATCACTTTTTTAGTTACTTGATTCATTTTAGGGGTCAAAATTATCTGTGACACATATATACCTTAAAAATACACTAGAGATGTTCTGTGGGATTTACCCTTGTATATGAAGGGTAGAAGCAAACCATATAGTAGTTCAAAGGAAATCTGTAAGTCCACAATCTGCCAGACATCTGATCCCATTAGATCTTTCTCCCAAGGAGAAATGTTGACACTTTTTCAGCTTTTTAATAGGACTACTATATACACATTGGTTTAAGTTTTAGGTATTTTTTCTTTCTAAATTGTATTCATCTTGCCCTACAAAAAAAGATAAAATATTTGTTATTTTTTGGGGGGAGGGTTTGGCAATTCAATAGTACATTGAAGTCTCCTGTAGCAAGTCTTTCAGAATATTGACTCTTCTCTCACTCTAATTCGCAAATTTTTGAAGTGAAAAACTCAAGGCACTTGCACACTACTATAGGAAAGTGTGGACATTTATTTACGTAACTGTAACTATTCTAGGTAAATGAGGTATATAATATCTATAGTATAATTTGATATAATGTTATGATGCTTTGTGCAACAATATATCAAATTGCATTTGGCCTGTGGAAAGATGGAAAATTAAGTTAAATAATTATGAATAAGCTTAAATGCACTCAAAACTTATAACTGCATTATTTGAGCAAACTCAGAGGTTAAAAAAAAGGCCTTCAGGAGGTGGAAGATAGGACAAATGGCCTGGGAGAAATACAGGAAAATTGTATGGGAAGCTAGGGACATGGTTAGGCAAGCCAAGGCCTAGTTGGAAGGGACATTAAGGATAACAGGAAACATTCTACAGATATGCTGCATTCAAAAGAAAAGACTAGGGACAAAGTGGGCCCTCTCCAGAATGAAACAGGAGACCTGGCTACCCCGGTCAAAGAGAAGGCTGAGGTTCTCGACGACTTCTATGCCTGTCTTCAACAGCAAGTACTCTAGCCACACTGTCCAAGACGAGAACTGTAAATGTAGAGTTTGAGAGAATGAAGCCCCTGAGTCCACTGTTGGAGGGGATCAGGTGTGGGGCCATCTGAGAAACGTGAATGTGCCTAAAGCCATGGGACCAGATGAGATTTGTCCTTGGGCCCTGAGAGAGCTGGAGGGTGAAGTTGCTAAGCCACTATCTACAATTTTTGAGAAATCCCGAAGGAGGAGAAATTTAGATTTAAGATCAAGAAAACATTTCTTACTGGGGGGGTGGTGAGACACTGGAACAGATTTCCCAGGCAGGCAGTAAAAACCCCAACCCTGGCAGTGTTCAAAGCCAGGCTGAATGAGGCCTTGAGCAACCTAGTTTAGTGGGTGGTGCCCCTGCCCATGGCAGGGTGGGTTGGGACTAGATGGTCTATAAAGTCCATTCCAACCTCTTAACAATCTATGAATTTATGGATCTAAGATCCATTGCACATAAGGATATATTTCAGAAATGTGATCAGTCCTGGTGTTGGGGTGGGGGCTGTACCATCCTGTGTAAAGTGAAACTTCTTTGAATATTCTAAACGTTCTTATGACAATTATGTTCCTAACTGTTATGCCTGAAATTAGGTGAAATAGATTAAAGACAGATTTTTTAATACAAGGACACTTTTCTTAGTTTTTACATAGTTTCAAAAGAAAAAAAGGAGAAATAGAAGTAAGAAGCCACTTCTCCTTCCTTCTGTGCATGTAATACAAGGGAAGTCTAGCTCTGCAGTACATAATTCTGTGGTACAGATTTGTGGTACTGGGGTCCATTCATTATGGAGCTACACCACCAGCTGTGGTTTTGATCCAAGACTTAACCAGACTTTTAATTAGCCTTTTGGATCTCAGCAAAGCACTTAGCAAGGATGCCTATAAGCAGAGGGCAGCACAAATTGTTTCAGTAGGATTCTTGGTGAATTTGAACCCTAATCACTTATGTTGATTCCTAGCCTAAAATGAATTAAATGCATGGTTTAATCATTATCAAAGTAAATATTTATTTATCATTCAACTAAATCCCTTTGTACTGGTTTGGGCTGACATGGAGTTAAATTTCTTCACAGTGACTAATATGGGGCTATGTTTAGGATTTGTGCTGAACACGGGCTTGATAATGCAGAGATGGTTTTGTTGTTGCTGAGAAGTGCTCACATAGAGCCAAGGCCTTTTATGCTTTCTGTACTGTCACACTAGCAAGGAAGTTGGGGGTGCATGGGAGATTGGAAGGAGACACAATAGGGGCAGGTGACCCAAACTGACCAAAGGGATATTCCATATCATGCTCAGTATATAAGATGGGAGGAAGAAGGAGAAAGGAAGGACATTTGGAGTGATGGTGTTTGTCTTCCCAAGGAACTGTTACATGTGATGGGCCCTGCTCTCCTGGAGATGGCTGAACACCTCCTGCCCATGGGAAGCAGTGAATTAATTCCTTGTTTTGCTTTGCTTGTGTGTATGGCATTTACTTTCTCTATTAAACTGTCTTCATCTCAACCCATGAGCTTTTCTAGCTTTTACCCTTCTGATTCTCTCCCTCATTCTGCTGGTGGGGGAGTGTGCAAGTGGTCGTGTGGGGCTTGGTTGCTAGCTGAGGGTTAAACTAAGACACCATTTAAGAAAAAATAAAATAGTCCTACATATATTTTCCTAGTAAATCCAAACCTCTTCAAAACCTAATATGGACCACATGATTATATAATGAAAATCATTAGAAGCCTGTAATGTATTCAATTTCTGCAATATTCCATTTCCTGATACTTCACTTAAACCACATTGTAAAACGTAAAAAACAGTAAAGGCACACACACAAAAAAAACCCTTAAAATTCCCCCAAAACTTGTTTTACTTTTCTTCTTCCCTGTAGATATCTTTTAGAAATATGTTAAACTTTTCCTATTGCATTTGAGCACTTCCTTATTTACTTATTAAGAAATCTCAATAAGTGGTATTTCTCTCATCTGTCTTCAAAACATCTAACTTTTTTCATCAAATTGCTGTTTCACACAGCACATGGTTATGGGCTTCCCTTCCCTAAACAAGCACTTCCAAGGAGTTGCAAAAATGGTGGAGTTTAATTTAAATGGGGTTTATACAGTCTTGTGAGCCACTCTTCTTGTCAATGAGATAGGGCTCTAAATGTTTGTCTCTTCGTGAAGGAACCTGATGGCAATTTTGTGAAAATAGCCCACTATTCAAAAGCATAAATCCAGATGTCATTACAATATGCCATTCCATATGAGTTTCAAAGATTAACTGGAGTTGGATTTTGATTCCTCAGAGACTTGAATAAAATTCAAGGAACCACTTAGAAAGTCAAACACAACAAAATACTTTAGAAATAGGCATTAAATTACCTTTTGCTTTTGCATCCAAGGAAAGGGAAAGGAATGCTTCATAATATAAAATATGGTTACAATCAGTGTATGTTAAAGGACAATTTTTTTCTGTGTTCTGTTGCCATTTGCAAATCATTTAAAATAGGTTTCTGAAAACGCATTGAGTAAGTCTGGTATTATTTTTGAAGGGGAAGACAAAATTAAGAAGGACATTAAATCTATTCATTTTCACTATTAGGTTAGCAGAAGCTTTAGGTAATATACATGAAAAAGGGGATGATTTTTTTAAGAAAATATTTGATGAGGCTTTTTTTTTATCAGTTTTAACATGTGCATAGCTATAAAAAATAAAAGCCATAACTTCCTGGAGACCACCACATACACTATATTTTAAAAAAGACCAATATTCAGAAAATATATATTGGTTTAGTTCAGTAACGATTTTTGCTGAATGTTTGGATAGTATTTCAAAATCTTTGTACTTAATTTTATGTACCATTTCTCCAATTCCTCAGCCAGGTACAGATGTTGCCAAAAATTATGAGATTAAACATAAAAGCTTGTTTTTTCATTTTTCACCTTACGATATACTTTTCCATTCTTTTTCATTTTCCCCGACTCTCAGCTGTGCTTCCAATCCTACTGAACCAAGCAGAGTCTCATTTCTGCTGTGTTTTATTGTCTTCTGATGGCTAATTCATTTTCATTATCTTTTCCTACTTTTAAAATTTTGCTTCACCCTCCTCCAATTTTTTTTGTTTTATTTTGGGTTTTTTTGCAGGGGCGGTGTTAAAATCCATTTCTCCCTTCTGCTTCCATCTTCTTAAGGCAGACTCTCAATAAATGTATTATATTTTTTAATATACACATATAAATATGCATATTACATGTGTGTGTGCATATATAGATATAGATATACATATAAACAATCCTGGTTTTATTCTGTCATTTACTGACCTTTCCTTATAATTTCCATTTGCTTTTTTGCTATTTCCTCTTACATTACACGTTGATTTAGACTGTCTTACACATTTCCCAGAGCTTTAGCATGCATTCTTTAATCTTTCGAGGGTAGGATTTTCTGAGGATATGGCTCAAAACTTAAATAATTTATTAAAATATGTTGAAAGTTTATTTTCAAAATATACTTTGATCCAAATAAATCTCAAAACTGGACAGCTAAAAAGGCATCTTCTCTAGTGATACTGGCCAGAAAAATATTAAATCAGCCAGATAACATGTAAATAAAACTTAGGAAAATTTTTATTCAGCATGTGGCACTTCAGAATTGAAGAGACTTGTCTTGGAGACAAAATCGCTGAAGATATCCAAAGGTACAGACCTAAACAACCAATACTGAGGAGCCAACATAGAGGAGTAAGGATCCACTAGCAGCTCTTTATCAAAGTCTCTGTAAGATTTGTTATTACATCTTTGTTCATATAAATTTATAACATTTATTCTACTCTGTGTTTAAAATCAATAACAAAATCTTTTCTTAAATAGAAAAGACTCCGATAAAATCCATTCTCTAATTTAAAAAATATTTTTTTTATCAAAAATCAATGTAATAATGCTGAAGAAACTATGGAGTTAGTCTCAAATATAAGCAGGGTTAACACTGAATTTTCTGTGTTTTCACAAGTCCTCTGAAGTGTGCTTTTATTCAGAAAATTATATTCTTGTACGTTAAAATAAAAATACTCTCCTCAACAAGCAATATGCAACATTTCAAAATTTGGTAGAAATTTGTATGATTTCTAAAATATTTCTAAATTAAGTTTGTAGAACAAGTTTGGAAAAAACGTGCATTAAATGCTTCTACTCCTCTGTAGTTCTTTCTCTTTCCTTGCAAAAACTGATTTGATGTGTCCTATTAACACATGTTGAATAACACACTTCAGGATGATGTCACAGCTCCTTGTCTCACATTTGCATTATTCCATCAAAGCTTCATATATATTTCCTTTCCTTTCCTTTCCTTTC
>NW_008684213.1:0-20642 GCF_000695815.1 Acanthisitta chloris
GTATGTATATCTCAAAGATGACCCAGAAGAAGAACAACTGAGGACTTGTGCTGGTTAGCACAAGGAGGGGAAAAAAAACACCAAGAATATTTCTTATAAACAAACAACTGACTGGATTATTCACTCTACTATTAAGCTATCCCAAAATCACATCTAAACCGAAATGACATATTACTCTGACGATTTAAAGACTATCCCAGTCTCATGCTTAATAAATCCCCACTACAAAAATTAGAAAAGTAATGAGCTGATGAAAACACACCAACATGCTCATTCATCTGATGGACTAGAAAAATACCTTAGAAAACAAGAAAAAAAGCCGAGGGTTTTTTTGTGTGTGTGTGACTTTACCATTTGTGAAACCTGATAGGCTGAGAACCCTGGAGACTTCTGTAAGTTTGTGTGCTAGTTCACAGAGCAAGAACAGATACCTCAGCACTGGGGGGAAGGGAGGATTCTACCTGAAATGTTATCTAAAGGAATCACTTATCTTCTGAGAAACTGCTTTTAATGACTTCCATTTTTCTTGCTAATAAGAGTGCCAGTCAGCTTTTATAATATCAACACACTTACGTGATATAGACTGCAGTCTATTTCATGCAGACCAAGGAAATAGCAAGTTGTAAGAGGAGACTTTTTGGTACAATTCAGTTCTTTCTACTGAATTGCTGGTACAATTCAGTTCTCACATTAGTTCAACCAATGAAGGGAACAATTCCTCTGTGCCTCCTGTGGTCAATATAAGATAGTGCTGTATTTATGTAACAAAGGAGCCACACTTACGTTCAAGTACCACTGACTCAGGTGAGTACAGAGGAGAGGACTTGTACTACCCTTCATACCAGGAGATAGCAACGTATGTTTATCTTAATGAGAGCAATATATGAAAAAATTCATTCAGTAAGCAGCATTTAAACATAATGACATAATAACACTAGTAACATAGCAACAATAATACTACTTCCAAGGTAAGATATATTATCATCCAACCTATGCTCTACATGAACAATCCAGAGCCTTAAGAGAACTTTATGCATTGTAGGGAGAGAAAAAAAAAATCATATTTTTTACCAGAACAGAACAACTCATGCAATGATTTCTGCATGTCATCTATTTGCAGTAAATACTGTACGTACCTGGAATATGCTTAGCCCATCCAATGATCACCACCAGTTCTCTGTCTGCCAGGTCACAAAGAGTGGTAAGTGCTTTGATGTCACTGTCTGGAACAGTGGGGTCAGGCATAGCATAGATCTTCTCTGGTTCAGCCACCAGTAAATGGGAGACAATCTTGTTATCTGTAAAAATGGTCCAGAACAATATAGGATCACCAGTAGCATCATTCTACATTTCAGACAGATGGCTTAGATTTCAAAGTGCACAAGAATTTGTCTTAAGACACTGAATCTAATTACACCTTACTGTAACTTCGATGGCTTCCACAAGTGGTTACAGCGCAAACACATCTGATCCACTAACCATGTTTATCAAGCCAGACAGTATGTTCTTAAGATAGTAAAATACGTGATTACCTTCTATTACTGGAATACAAACTTTACAGAACAAAATTCATGCATTATAATGTATTTTGGATTGTGCAAATATAAAGGTTTTGCCCCCTCTAATTATCTGCAATTCCCCCCATGCCCAAAGGCAGGTGTATTTTGAGAGACCAAATAACACAAGCAACTACTTCCTGAAATCTGTAACTTCTGTCAGCACCTCCAGCTACCATCGTTTATGTTAGATGGTGCTGCTAAACTGTTGCAACAAAAATGGTCTCAGGATTTTGCCAGTGCTCATTATCTCATGCATCCTATACTATGGGTAACATGCCTGTTGAAATATTAAGAAATAATCTGTATTCCTTAAGGCCTATGCTGTGAGAAAAATGGGGTGTTGTCTTATACTTGCTGTTCAGTAAAATAGAGAAACTTAAGAATCATGTATAAAATTAGCTTCCATAAGTACAAAAATAGACTTATGACCTCCTCTCATTTCCAGACAGGAATAACCATTAAAATCAATGAGAATAAAGAGTGTAAAACTAAGCAAAGTATAAAAGTATGCAGACGCTACCTAAAAAAAATGGTTTTCTGCAAAGAATGATACTTTATCATAGTCACACACTGGTTATTTTTATCTATATAGCATTTTCACTCATGTTTAATATTTACTTTTTCATCCAGATGACTTGTGAAATCTATTTGGAATAATCAATTATGTTATATGGAAAAGTGCAGAGAAGAAAAAAGAATAGAAGAGCCTGGAAGATTTACAATACAGTGTTGCTATTCTATAAGTAGGATAAACATAAAATGAGCACTATATCCATGTGGAGGCACAACGGAAATATTTTATCTCTATACAGGAGCCTGATTTGTTACTCTGAGAAGGCAGAACTAAAAAATACTATACTTCCCAATATATTTACATTTCGCTTTTCATGGTAGCTACATCTTGTGACCTCAAATGCACCACCAGAATTTAAAGCCCAAATGGCACCCTTTAGAGATTTTACACGAATCTGTTCCTTTGGGTAGGATAAAGAGTTATGGGGCTTGGTATGAATGTGTTTCCACTGTGAGAAGTGCCAAGTATTTTCTGACTGCAGAGAAAGCTGCCAGAATTAGTATGACTTTCCCGTCTGCATATAAGTCATAGGATGGACCAGACTGTCCTTCATCAATGGAAGCTGACTGGGATGTGACTTTCCCAGCAGTGTCAGAGAGAATCCCTACTAGCCCATGACATATTTCCATAAAATACTCACTTGATTCAGCTTTCTGATACTTTATTGCCCTTTTGTGACATATACACCTTGATTCTGATCTACTGTCCCTACAATTCTTGCCTTATTCCAAATTTGTGTGTCAGAAGTTGTGATATATGTTAGTCCTTCATATAATAAGTGCAAGACCCAACTGGAAACCATCACATCAAACATGTTTTATTACAAGGGGATATATTCATGCTTTATATGAACTATAGGAACTATGCCAACTGAGGAATTCTTGGTCTCAGTATTCTACTGATTATCAACCTGATTAATGAGGAATTCTATTCTTATTTAAAGATGACAGATGGTAGGTTTAACTTATATTGGCAAACAGCCTTTGCACATATTTTTTTAAATTTTTTTTTAAATAGTCTCTTCATATCCCATTCAATTTTACACAGAAAACACACAAATGAGAAAAGATAACATTACTACTTCCCAAATTTCAGTACTTTTACATGATTTGAAAAGTAGGATAAATAAATTAGAGTTTCTTAACATCCAAACATATGTAGCTGAGGACTTCAACTCTGTGGGTTTTTAACCACTGATTAATGAAGGAGCACTCCCATCCCCAAGTTCTTGGACTTTTTCCCTCCAGCAGAAGAACTGGCCAAAGAACCCCTTTCATTTTTGTTTGAGGTTCCTCACCAATGGCATTCTGTAGATGATTCAGCAATATTGTATATTTGACTCAGGATTTGCAAAATCTCAATTTTTTAAAATTTTATTTTTACAATCAATAAGATCTATGGGCAAGCCATTGGATTTCATGGTGAGGCTGGAAAATACAATAGAGACCAGAAGCAGGTATAGGAAAGAGCCTCCAAAAATTCGTTTTTTCCCTATAGGGGGTAAAGGTACATGCATTAGCACATGCATTTATACAGAACATAGGAAAATTTTGAATGTACTCAGAAATCTCCATCACTCAGGAAATTGAATAGCCACGAGCACTGTTTCTAAGTAAATCTTATTTAATGTTTCCCTAATTAGAATCAATAGAACTCAATTTTCATTCCTATGCCTTTGTTATGCACAAACTATCAGTCAGGGTCCAGAAAATTGACCAGGCTACTTCCACACAAAACTGATTCAACACTTAAAAGTCTTGACACTTATCTGTCAGAATTTGAAAATTAAGTTTTATAAATGTTTGTTACAAAAATGTTTGTAATTGCACAAGCTAAGGAAAGTGAAGGGAGGCAATTAGATAATGAGTAATGATTTATGAGGAGGTTAGTTAATCTGAGACAAATGGAGCTTACAGAAGCTGGTGTAGTTATCATCTTAAAGGTAATGTAATGCACCACTTTGCAGTAATCTTGGGTTTACAGAGAGATTCTTGTGCTTCGGTGCAACTGCATCAACCTCTGTTCATATCTTAAGGGCTTGGGGCTTTTGGGTTGGAATTTTTTTTTTTGTCTGTTTGGTCCTGGTGTTTTTGGTATGTTTTGCTATCAACATTTCTACTCAATGACGATTCCAAATAAATGAAAAACTGACAATCTGTGCACCCAGGAAAACTAAACCTCTAATGAAATTAAGCATTAGAGTTTATTAAATTTTATTGTATTATCAGAAAGTTTTTATTATAATGTGCAAAATCTGCTTAGTGCAGCCCTAGATCGTATTTACAGAACAGTGGGACAGCTTATGTAGGCTGAGTAGAAGATGCCAGATTGGACAATTGAAGGAATATAATCAGCATAATGTTTTTTGGAAAGGCAAAAGGAAACTATGCCATATGTTCACTTAAGCCTTAATTTTATGTAAAACTGGCTGTTTTTTCTTTGACACAGCTAAAATGCCCTTTCACTTACAGTTCAAAGACTGTTTATTTGCTCTCCAGATCCCCATATGCTCAAACGTATTGTACACAGCACTGTCCCCTACTGGGGAACATGATCGGAAACAAACTCCATTTTCCGTACAGCCAAGTATTTTCAAGAGGCTAAAACTGACATTTGTCAGAGTATTGTCAGAGGCTTAGGGGCAAAGGCAAACGGGAGAAAAGGGGAAATTTGCCCTCCTTATTTCTCTGGTTTATTTATCCATTTTAGGAGCAAATTAACCTTCTCGGCAGGAGCAACTGGATGTGTGTATTCTCATTTGAATTTGGAAGAGTTTACAACACTTGATATAGCGTGTATGTCTGTGCAGGGTAACAGACTAGCCTCTTACACTACAGCTATAATGCTATTAAATTTACTTCATGGAATTAGTACAGTCACTGCTTGAGTTTATATAAGCTGCAAAGCAAAACCCCTAACTATTTTTAGTTAATCGCAAAGAGGATGGAACTTGTATTTTAGCAATGACATGATCATCTCTCTCTCTCTCTCTCTCTCTTAATTTCAGCCTGGCGAGATACAATCAAGGACATTATTAAAACATAACAAAACAAAGCAAAAAAATCCATGATGGTACTACTAGAGCCCAAACTACCAATCTCTGCTTTGTTATTAATGTGGCATATTGCTGTTTTAATCTAATGCTAGGTAGTGTATTAATCTATAGGTATAAATTAATGAGGCTCTTAATGTATTTTCACTGGGAGGTTGAGCAGTCAAACTCATTTAGTTAGTGAAAACTACAAAAATCGCTTTCTTGTGAAATCTGAAACTAGAAGCTTCAATGAACTAATGTTCACAGTATGAACCATTTTATGTACCACTGAAAATAAAGATAACCTGTAAATGTAAAATTTGCACTGCATAAACCATGCTTTTATACACTTCCACCTGTAAAAACACTCTTTGTTCAACTCCACTTGAGAGAGATGAGCATATTTAAGACAAAACCTGTTAACAGCTAAATTGATATAGCCTTCATAGTAATATCTTCTGACCAAACCCTTGTTCTAGTTAGAAGGAGCCTAGCAAACAGGGCTAGGAGTCAATACCTTGTACCCATAGAGAAATTTTGTGCATCTGTTGTACTCACATGGCTTTTTTGCTGGCTGAACTAGCTGAGGGTTCAGGTATGGGCTATTCTCTGCATCTATTCTGCGCTTGTACTTCTGGCGACCTCCGCGTACTCTGTCTAGGCGAACACCTACATTTGGAAAAATAAGAAAACATGTAATCAAATATATTATGAGGATGCCTTTCAAGTAACAATCTTATATTTCCTGCTTTCCAATATTTATATAGAAAGCATGTTTATTTCAAAAGACTAATTTTATAAAGCAAGGAAAATAAGCACTATAAGTATTTGCATGCTGGTTAGATTTTCACACATGTGAGACTAAGTATACAACATAATTTCCTGTTCATTTAAAACCATTCATTCATGTTTATATATTAATAGAAAAAGCTAACAAGTTTAGTTTCCATTTGAAAGACTCTGATCTTAAGTTATCTTTGCCAGAAGCAGAAGTTCAAAGCTGTAGCACCATGGATATAGAAGTCTAACAGACTTCTAACAGTCTAACAGTCTAACAGAACAGAATTAGAACTTTAGAAACAATGAGTGCTGTATACAGTTGAGACAGATAAAAGCAATGCTTTTAATTAAGATGGATTAACATGGCCAGAGGATACAAAGGAAGCATCCTTAGTAAAATAAGAATATATATGTGGCTTAAAGACCTGAAATGGTTCTTGTGGGTTTGAAAGAAATCGTATGGCTGTGCATTTAGATGTCATCAATGATGAACTAACATTTGTGTTCTACCTCCATACTGTTCATTGCTTCAATGAAACATTCTGCTACCTGTTTCGTATGGATATATAGGATTCTACCTTCCTGAAACAAGCTATAGCTGCTCTCATCAACAAAATGAAAAAAAGGAGGAAGGGTAGAAAGACAGTAGGTCCAATAAAACCATGAAATATTTTTATTTCTTTCTGAGTCACCCAGGCAGATTTCCAGACAACCAAGATGAATGTGACTATAAGCAAGTAGTAACATAACACTGAAGTTGAAAAACTTGGCACATATGCAGGGCAACAGGACAACTAATAACAAGTGCAAAATTTGTCCCTAATGACATGTATTTAGCTACCCAAGAATACAAGGACACATTACATATCAATGATCCCTGTGAGCAATGTAACAAAGTGCAACTCACTTTCTCACTTCTCTTTTCATTGTCTATTTTGGCTCTCCTCCCTCCTTTTCTGTTTTCTACTGTCATCATTGTGCCCTATTCTAATACTTTCCGTCTCTCTGATCTCTCCCTTGCATGAAATGCCTCCAGAACTGGCTTCTGGGCAGGAAGGGAAGCCACCACAAAAGAATTTACAGTTTATGTGCATAGGAAGAACACAGCACAGAGTTTATGTTCTGCCTATGAACTTGCACTGGTAGCACAGTCTAGTTACCATGAAACATGAGTCAATCCTCTTTCATTCTCAAAACTCAAAGGGGATTGATTGGGCTTTGGTGAGGAAAAACTATTTTGGCAACTAGCCAGAAATCCAAGACCAAACAAGGGGTGGTTTTGTTCCTCCTTTCCTTGTATTTCCTGCCTTTATTTTTAATTTATGATAAAACAAACCAATCACATACCCAAAAAGGTCAGTGTATAGTTATGAATGAAATCTTATTTACGGTAGTTACCTATATAACTCGTAGCTGATTCATGGCCTGAGCTATTTGATAAAATTTATAGTGATTCAACCAACAGAGCATGGTTGTCCAGTCTTTTCAGAACTCAGTGTTCTTCACCCCTGAATCAGGAGTTTGAGCTACACCCGAAGCAAATTACATCCAGGACAATACATTGCCATAAAAACAAACAGCAAAAGACCAAGGTTTAACAGTTGAATATTCAGAAAGAGATGGAGGATTAGAACAAGCCACATGCAATATTGGTGGGATTATGAAAAAGACTGCCCAGCGTTTGAAGAAAAAGAGATATAAAATGATTTCTGCATAATTCAGATGCCATCCTTCTTTCTGCTTGGGAGCAGATTTCATAGTGATAAAAGATGGATAGCATCAGGCAGAAGTATATTTAATCAAAAAGTAATGGAACTGAAGCTTAAATTAAAATAATATAAATCTACCAAGATGAACAATTTTTTTACCTCCTTTGCATTTGACGAGATACACATTCGAGTCATTCACATATTCAATGGGAGGAAATACAAATGTAACAATAGCAAAATTTTACTTAGATCCATGCCCTTACCTAATATACATGGCTATACCTGTAAATAAAGCTTTATTTTTGAAAAAAAATTTCTAAATAACCGGGGAGAAATTGTATTGTACATTTTAAAATTACCTAAGTGTATTATAGAACTGATTCTGGTTCTAATGTGAAAACATTTTTGATAATATAATACCAATAGACTATAAATTAGAGGTTTATAACCCTTTCATTAAAACTGATACAGAATTTACCATCATTTTGACTCCTAAATTTTCTTTGCTCCTAGTACTTATCAACATGAAGTTGATCAGAAGGCTGGAGCATCTCTGCTGTGAAGACAGGCTGAGGGAGTTGGGGCTGTTCAGCCGGGAGAAGACAAGACTGCCTGGAGACCTCAGAGCAACTTTTCAATATCTGAAGGGCCTACAGGGGAGCTGGAGAGGGACTCTTTGCTAGGAACTGCAATTACAAGGGGTAATGGGTCCAGACTGAAGTAGGGGAAGTTTAGGTTGGATATTAGAAAAAAGTTTTTTACTCTAAGGGTGGTAAGACACTGGAACAAGTTGTCCAGAGAAGTAGTGGCTGCCCCAACCCTGGCAGTGTTCAAAGCCAGGTTGGATGAGGCCTTGAGCATCCTGGTCTAGGGGAGAGGCGTCCCTGTCCATGGCAGGGGGCGTTGGGACTAGATGATCTGTCAGGTCCATTCCAACCCCTAAAATTCTATGATTCTATGCTACTATATGAAAGTAGATAATTAATAATCAGTTTCTGATACTCTAACACACCCTAAGTCTTGCTTCCCAAGAGTCTTTATAGACATAAACACAATTCAAGACCGCTTAAGAAACCATACCCATCTGACATTCCAAAAAAACTGAAGTTTGGCAGGTAGCAAACTGAAATCCAGAGGTTCCTAAGTATATGCATGCATTTCCCCCCGTAACTCCTATAGCCTGTATGAGAGAATTCATTACATAAAATACATTTATCTGCTCTCAAGACAGCAAAAACTGATGCCTCCTTTGTTACAAAAACAAAAGGAAGAAAGAAAAACAATTTTGTCCACAAAGATCTTCATTTCAGGTAAGAGCAGCTTTACATCTTGATCATAGAGGTAATTGCTGTAGTTCCACACATAGTCTGTAGACTATTAAAAGTGGCAACTAGCTAGTGTGCCACAGAGAAGTTAAATAGACCTCTGCTTTAGCTCTGCTGTGCATGTGGCTTTCCAGAGTCTTGAGCAACTCAGTTCACTCACCCTATCAGTCCTCAACCGTAAAGTGAAAAGGAAGATACCCACTCCACCCATATGAACTCTTGTAACATCTCTGAATGAATTGCACTGTATGTATTATGACTGCAGTTCTTCAGGGTCAAAACATCCATTAATGTCACTGAACACACAGCTCCATTGGAGACAAGGAATTTGATTCTCCACATTCTGTAATGCTCATTTTAAAATCCTTCAACAGAGAAACAAAACCAAGAGTCCTAATAAGAAAAATAGGGATGACCACAGGGTACAAATAGGAAGATCAGACTTACTACAGTTAGGAAACCAGTTACTTTCAACAGTCAAGTGCACTTTACATCTTGGGACAAGCACAACTCATGAACTCATGAGCTCATCTGTTCAGGAGTGGTGGACAGTCACACATTTAAACATGATTCACAAATCTCAGAAGATAAAGGTTAGACTAGGACTGTAATATATGGAAATAGAAACTATGTAAATTAATGCAATAGCTACATTTTTAAGAAAAGCTATTATACACACTGATACAACATAAGAATTTCTCCAGCTGGTCTTGAGGGGAAAAATATGCTTTCATAGTCACTATACAAGCTTCTGCAAAAAAAAGTTTTACCTCCTGGTTCCTTACAGAATCTTTGCATGATTTCCATCAAATGCTTACCAACACACAACAAAGTTACATTGGGCACTTACTCTACAGTGAATGTGTCCACATAGTCTTGCACAGAAATAACTGAAGACTAGAGCTGATGTACCAAATACCAAGTACCTACCAGGTACTTCAATCTAAACAAATTTAACAGGCAAACCTGAACTAATTTTCTCTCCATTTCTTCATCTGTTCCTCCCTCACCAACAAATGTAAATTATTATTCCTATTCTGTAGTCCTTTTCTCACATTGCCTTGAAGACCTCTATGCTACATAATCAAAAAGATTGCCCTTACCCCAATATATTACTGGTTTTGCAATTCAGGTCCTCAGGATGATAATCCTGTTTAACCATGTCATCGCATTTTCCATACAGATCCAGGCTGTATTCAAAGTATACTATTTAATCTTTTATCATCTACTTCAATTCTTATTTTCTGTCCCCTCCTCCTTACCTTGGCTTCAAGTTTCCAGTGTTCAGTTTTTCACTTGACCCACAAATATTCTTGTCCTTTCCACAGAACTCTAAACCCACAGAAAATTCCTAGGCTAAATGGAAGGCCTTAGCCCAATCCTTCAAATCAAGACCTACCAACACAGGAGTCCCTGTAAGAAATTGTTCATTATCTATAACTGGGGGTAGCTTTTTATTTTGGAAAAAAATAAATCTAGTTCACTTAAATATGAACAAGTATCTGAATAAATCAAAAATCCCTCTCTACCTTCCAGTACATCAGTAAAGAACAGGTTTGAGATCAGAATCAAACCTGCAATCTTGACTTCCTTCAGAAATTAAAAAATCTGTTCCCTTCCTGTTCCCCTTACGTAAGAGATCTATGGCAAGTGGGTATGTTTTACAACACCATTCTGGCAAGCTCCACCTCTAACACTGCATTTGATATGTATGAAATAGATTCCTATCTCAATTTTTGAGATATGTAATTGGTTAAAAATTAATTTTCTACAGATGTCTGTAAGATTCCCAGCAGTACCTTCAATTTTACAGTGAGACCAGTAAGAACAGTTACCCACATAACTTCATCTAGCCAAGCTTTAGAGGAGCATCAGTACCAGAGGCAAAAACCCCCCTGATTAACAGCAAAACTGGAAAGAGCAAATAGAATTTTAATGGCAGGTTCTGATGTGGTTCTCCTTTGAGACAACGTCTTGATGGTGTTCCAATGCACTTGAACATATTGTGATTATTTCTAAGGTTGCTGAGTAAGCTTGAGTGAATATTATAAACTCTTAAGTTTTGCTTTTATTCACACAGAACAGAAAAACCAGTTGATTTTTTCCACCATGAACACAGACAGAATGCATTTAGATTTAAGAATGCAGAGTCATCTGGATACTCTTAGACAACTCAGTAACCTCTATAGTTTGGGATTAGAGAAGTGTGAGGCCAGTCCATTAACCCTACAGTCTGAAAGATCTATAGTCAAAAAAATGCTTTCTTTAAACCATGAAAGTCTTCTCTGAATACAGTGGAAACATGCAGGAAGCAAAACAGCATGAAGAAAAAGGATAATATGAGCTATATTTTTTTCTAGATCTGCATATTTGTTTTATGTGCTGAATTACAAGCTTGCCAGAGAGCTTCTGAAAAGAGTTTACGAAGTATTTGGATCATACCATATGCAGGTAAAAATTCAACTAGAGATATAAAATATGTGTCTACCAGGCAGGTAATATTTTGAAAACAGAGTCCTAAGTCATCAAAGAAGATAAAAGCTATGACTCACATTAAAGCTTTCCCGATCTATAGCTGAATTAACAACTAGCAGGGGAAGGCTTTAGTGTTTTGTATTCCAATAGCTATCTGCACTATTAAACACATTATTTAGTGTAGCATGGGAAGTTTAAAAATCATCCTCCTACTTCACATTCAGTTAGTAGCAAAAAGTATTTGTTAATATGGGATAAAATTGCCTGTCCCCTAGAGGTGCCTATACAATTCATGAACCGACCCATATAACGGACTGAAAGACAAAACAATGTTTATTACTTTAATATCTAACTTACTCTGTGACTATAATCTGTTCCTCTGAGAACAATTTGCAAAAAAATAGTTTATTATAAAAAACCCTCCAAAATAATCAGGCTAATTAAAATATTTAGTGAATTGTTCCAGGTTGAGAAATCAAAAGAGAAAAATATGGCTTTTCTGTTTGAAAACAATGTTCCATTACAGATTAAGTTTATGTTTAATTGTTAGCAAAGTTTCTAGGCAACCAAATGTAAGCAACATTTTTGAAATTCCATTTTTGTCCTGGGAGAAGGAGATGAGAAGGTTGCATTTTGGCCAAGGAACTGATAAAAACATCTCTTAGGTTAAAGCCCAGAGGCTTGTTTTTTTCAGTTTGACAAAAGAACTGATAAATGTATTACTTACACAGCTCAGTACTCAACCTCTCTTGAAAGGAACATTAACTTTGCATGAACTAATCATCTACATGCTGAAATTTTGTGCACTGTCATTTATGCATTAAAACACAAAAGAACGTGCATAAAATCCACTTACTTTTCCCATGCAAATGAGATTTTGTGTAAATAAATTCTATTATTTCTTAGCACAAGTAATTTCCATTGAAGAATGGTCCATAAACAAAGATGTTCACATGAAGAAAATGTGGCATAAAATGTTTAATACTACTACTGTTGCTTTACAACTACTGTTGCTTTTTAATGGCTCCATATGAAGCTATGTATCCTAATCTGTGACACTCACAAATACAAATTAGGTCACATGCAACAGGTGACAAGTTTTAATTGAATGTCTTCTGTCTGCAATTCTGACAAAAGGTGAATGGAAATAAATGAGTCTGGCAAGACAGCCCTGAGCCTTACAATACCCAATACCTCATTATTTTTAAACAGCTATCTATAAACTGATGCTGACAAGCCTTGAACCTTTTATTTCTGTTCAAGAAGAGGTGAATGTGCAGAAAGAAAGAAGAAAATGTAAAAGAAAAAAGGAAAACATGACAGCTACTCTGTTGCATTAACCATGTAATACCCATTATTAGCTCTCAAATATTGCAAAAGAGTATCTTTTGAACTCCAAGTAAGAACCTATAAAAATATCTGTTTATTTTCTGGAAGATACACACTCTATACACTCAGTTCCTATTGCCTAAATTTGATCTTTTTCAAGTGTTATACTACCTGATTTTCATTAGAATTACATTAGACTCAAGCTGATTTTAAAGAGACTGAAATTAGGCCAGTAAATACAGGTTACAGAGCTTCCACTTCTTTTCCTTCACTTTTCCAAAGTGATGAAGAGCCTATGTGGCAGCAAAATGTGCATACTTGTAAACTGTGAAGGAAAAGCAATGTGGAACTAAGACAGTGAACATATATATAAAGCCTCGATGTTTCTGAAATAAAGCAGTTACCATCACAGAATATTTCTCTCCCCATCACCTGGATTACTAATATACCAATTACTAGGAAGCAGTGTAAAATACTGCAACAGCTTTTATGAATAACACAGAAAATACTGTTGCTAATTGCACCATTAAATTTCATGTCAATGTGCTCATATATCATAAACATACTATACAATAGTATACGCATTATTTTTTTTAATTATGCGTACAACGTCCTGGGACAAAGTATAAAATATAAAGAAAGACAATCTGTCACTAACTAAATACCACAGTTCTTACCTTAGTTTATTTAAATATAATTACAGGAGATGCTATCTTGTTTCAGAGTTCAAATTGCAACCAATTTAATGAGTGGAGCTTGCTGGGCTGTAAAGTCATTACTGCATCAATACACTTGTAACCATTACTTTAAGGTGACAAGTGCAGATCAGGAAAGTCAGCTTGGCTGATGATCCAAGGAGAAGGCATAGAATGCCAGGAGATAGAAAGGTCAAAAAGTAAGTTTGAGCAAGGCCATACCAATGCCTGAAGGTCAAAAGCAGGCTTTTATTCTAGATCACATCACCAGAGCTTATAAAGAATTCAAGAGCTATGCTAGTGACAACTCTAATAGAAAAGAAGTCTAACTGAAGTTCTGGACCATTTGCTGGCAACTCTCAAGAGAGATGGGAAGATTGAAATGAAATGCATTATAATAATTTGACTGTGAAGTACTAGTACCATGAACAAGATCTCAATACCCTTTTCAGATACAATAATGTGAAGTTTCACAATATTTCAGTTAGTGACTTGGATGATGTGGGATTCTGGAATTAATCTGTGATCCAGAAGTCACAGGAAAGTTCTTAATAGTGAGAGTTGAAACAGTTATATAAAATCACATTGGTTCTACAGGGACGATTCTACTCCTTAGAATCAGGATTTCCACCCAGAGAAAGTGATTTCATTTTGATGGAACAAAACCAGAGAAAAACTAAAGGAAGTCTCTCATCATACTAGAGCTTTAAAACAGATGTAAAATTCACTGAAATATTAAGGTTTTTATCCTAACAAACATGATCCCTAAGTTTGGGAGGTTTTTCTTTTCTGCTTCATTATCCTCTTCTCTTTTTTTTTCATTGCTTTTTTTCCCCCTTTGGGACAAAATCTTTCTCATCTTCCTCAAGAAGTATCCATTCTGGGATGAACTGTACAAGAGTAAGACAAGCAAAATTTAGTTTTCAAATTGCACCCACCTGGCCAATTACGCAAGATTTACCTTTACAGTTAAGGTGGCTTTATATTGCCATTGGAGTCTAAATTTGCCTTCGTACAAATATGTGTTCTCACAGAATTCTGGACTTCTCCAAAGCTTATTCATGAAAACACCATTTTGACATTGTCTTTTCGCTTACTACACCCATAAGAATACTATCTCTGCAGTCTTTTCCATAGTTATGTGTTGAGTAATTATGAACTACCCTTTTATTGGTGAAGCACTATGGAATTCTACACTGCTTTTTTTTTTCATTTTTAAAAGAGTAATATAATGATTCATGGAATCACATCAATTTCAGGCTTCATCCTTCAAACTCAAAAGGTATGGCAGAATTCTGAACTTCTTCCCTCTGTCTTTTGCATGCTATTCTAGACCAAGTGGCACAACAGGAAAACAGCCCAAGAAGCTTATGCCATGTCTCAGCCACTGGCTGCAGCTAACACATTTTTAGGAGCATTAAATTTCAGGCTTCATCCTTCAAACTCAAAAGGTATGGCAGAATTCTGAACTTCTTCCCTCTGTCTTCTGCATGCTATTTTATGGCTCAGCAGAATTTAGACCAAGTGGCACAACAGGAAATCAGCCCAAGAAGTTTATGCCATGTCTCAGCCACTGGTTGCAGCTAACACATTTTTAGGAGCATTATATCTTATCATGATTTATAGCCTAAGTATACTTTATCAGTTTTACCCATACAGAAGACTGCAATGGAAACTAGAATATCTAAAGTAATTTAATGAGTGCATATACCAATCTGATGCTAAAAAAACCGGGGTACTTTTAAACCTAAGCATTGACTTTATATGAAAATATGGGCTTTACTTGGAAAACGTGGTATGTATTCTTACTTCTTCTCTTTACTTTTGCAGCCAAAATATGAGCATTTTGTCTTCTGTATTATTGTTTGCAAATGTTTTTCAAGAGTAGACAGGAGTTACACAGCAGGGTTTCAATTGGGGTCCCAGAGTACTCTTGCAGTACAATTACACAGTAATTCTAACTTCAAGATTAAAGAAGATCTTATACTACTAGTTTCAAGTGTCTTTGGTAGCAAATGACATAGCTTTTCTGTACTTTGCTCTTCCTGTCCATGTAGTGTAACTTTCTGTTTCTTACAACTCTACCTGCTACACGAGTAAAGTTCAACAGTGGGTTATGGGTACATAGTACAGATGGGAACACTTTATGGCTGTGAGGAGTTTGAAATTCCTAGTTTCTATTCCCTTTCTGACTTCTTTGAGCAGTTGCTTATTTTGAAAAGGGGAATCTTTGCTACTTAGGCAGGAAAAAAACTGATCTGTGTTAATATGTTCATACTGGAAGGTAGACAGCACATCACAGCATCTTCCTGTGCTGAAAATTGTTCGGTTGCTTCTGACTGAAAATCTCAAATTAAATGCAGAAGAAAAAAAATAAGGTTTTTTGTTTCACTACTTGCAGTGCATTAAAATGATGACTGTTCAACAACAAAACTAAAACTTCAAAATTGAGTGGCTAGAGAGACGTCAAGATGCAGCAAAGTAAAACAAAGGAAACTAATGTAAAATATCAATGTGGTGGAATTGTACAAGGTGCAGCAAAGTAAAACAAAGGAAACTATGTAAAATATCAATGTGGTGGAATTGTTTCCTACTAGTATTGTAGCATTGCTTGAAAGGTGAAAACAAAAAAATATATTATGTATGTTTCTGGAGGTGGCAGGTAAAAACATTTCAAATTGCCTTGCCAGAAAGGGATTTTACAAAAGGCCTTTATAGAGCCTCACATTCCCATCCACAGAACTCTTTTCAAGAGATAAGTATTTGTATTTTATACAAAGTATCAGAGTGTACAAGCATCTGCCCCAACATTTTCTGAGTACTGAGAATACAGCAAGTGTCAGTGGAAGATGTGGTTGTAGGGATGCTGACAACTCAAAACCTTTACATTTTTAAATAGCTATTTCTGTATTTACATAACATAAATCAAACAAATCTTTTTAAAATGCCTTTTCCTTTGTCTGTATATAACCTATCCTCTGAATCTTCCATGAGCATCACTACCAAAGAATTGTGCATACATGTGAATCAGAAAGTGAAACTGATCAGAAAAAATCCAAATTAATTAATCAAGTACTGATGCTACGGTAAGTGAGGAGAAAATAAGGAATAAATTTTTTAAGTGACTAAATTTTATAAGAGAAGGCTTCAGTTCTTCAGTTGAATTATATGGGTAGATTTATACAGTATATAAAAGTATCAGATTTGGAGATACATTGCAAGATTAAAAGATGTGTACTATTTTTTGAATCTTCTAATGTTCACTTCTTTTCCCGTAACACAAAAAGAACTGAAACATTCATGTATATAATTTTAATAAAAATCTTAGGATAATATCTGGCTTTGCCAGCTAAACCCTGAAAAGAACACCCGATTAAATTTTTACAGTTCCAATAACAAATGTGTGTGTTTGTGTTTCATCTTGGTAAAGCAATGGAAAAGAAAACAAAACACAAGGAGTTAACAAATACAAAGTTCTGTGGCCATAAATGAAAAAAAATCCAACTCTTCCTTTTGAATTTTAAGTATTCTCCTGAACATACTTAACACTTCATTCATGCTCTGAGTGTAACTGATTTATATATTAGCTCATATATCCTGCCAGCCCCATTACCTGACATTCGGACTAGCACACTGGAGTGACAGGTTATCCTGTTTGTGGCCTCTGCGTCTCTTCTCAAGAAGTACTTGAGCAATTAATGGAAAGTTTATTAGTGGTACCACTTCACTGATACTACTTCTAGAAGCTTTCTATACAGAAGCATATTGGTTCGACAGCATATTGACTATTCTTTCATGGTTAGCAATATGAGTGGATCAGAGCCAATGCAAAAAATCCCAGTTGAAAAACATAATGGCAATGGGCTCAACGTTTTCCAGAGTTTTTGACTGTCCATAACGTAACAAACAATTAATCCTGTGAGGTAAAAGATTTCACTTCAATAAAACAGCATAAATTTCGAAACAATTAGATGATACAGTCTGATTATAAAATGCCCCTACTGTAAAACAGAAACAAAGACAATTTTCTTTTAATCTCATAGGTAATGTTGGGCCTTTGGGAAATGGGTTAATAAATTCTAGTTTTCTAAACCAGGCAGATTGATTTACTGCAAACTTCCCCCATTACAGTTCTAGTAGATGTCTATCAAATTGCTTATGAGAACAAATTTATGGAAAATATCCAAGAGTACTGCTTTGTTCTTATTAAAATACATGAATATGTATGTAATTTTAGCCAAACTAAATGAACAAAAAGAAAGAGAAAAAAGGTCAACAGTTTTTGCCACAAGAATTATTCTTTTTCGCAAGAAACAACTCCTCCTTGTTAAAAATGCTTGTCTGAGTAGAATATTTTTGTTTAAATTGTAATGGCAAATGCTATGAAGAAAATTGCAAAAGCATACAAGGGTATGTTAATACAAGTAATTGGGTGACATAATTACATAAACATCATTTAAAAGAGGAAATAAAGCATAAAATTTCCTCATAAATTACTTTATATAGAATTTTAACAGATGCAGAATTAAAACCAAAAAGTTTTAAGTCAGTAATTCTTGACAAGCACCATCTATTTAAACTGACACATGTCTACCCTCCTCCTGAATGCAGATCTCAATGGGAATATTCACCATGTGCAATGCTAAACACATGCATATTTTACTTTTCTAGGGACCATGAAAAGAGTATTTACCAAACAGGAGACTATATGCTTCTTTCTCAATGCATTGCAAATCTAGTATAACTCTACTGAAGTCTGTGCATTCCTCCAGAGCTACTTGTAAGGCCAGGAAGAGCAAACAGTTTACTTTCATTGACCTTGTACTTTTCCCAAATACTGTGCTCCTCTCAAGGTTTTCTGCTTTATCTCCCCAAGTTCTCTTCCCCCATTAAAACACATACATTGAACTCATTCTTTTTATTTTCTTTTAGACATATTGCTATACATTCCTATGGACTCTAACATCCAGTTTAAAAGACATTAAGGCTAAAACAAGTAGAATTGACTGAGTAAAAAGATGACAGGTTATGTACAAAATAGCTCAAACAAGCCCACAAATAGTAGCCTGGAAGAGTATTTCAAGATATTTATACTAGCACTCTCACACCAAGCTAATGTGTATAATCCTCTTCCAAGGACAGTTTTTGAGCAACTTGACCAGGAAGTGTATGTACAATTCAATTCAAAATTGTGTTTGTGACTTTCACTGCAGCATCTAAACCTCTTATCATCATCATAAAGGTTCTTCACTCAGAGGGTGGTTGGGCACTTGGACAGACTCCCCAGGGAAGTGGTCTGCACTAAGACTCAGAGAGTTCAAGAAGCATTTGGATAATGCTCTCAGGCACATGGTGTGTCTCTTGGGGCTGTCCTATGCAGGGCCAGCAGCTGGACTTCCATGATTCTTGTGATTCCCTTCCAACTCAGAATATTATATGACTCTATGATATTAGTCCACCATAAAAATCAGTAATAATTGAATTATATTTCATCTTTATCAGAAATGCAGAATTTCTTGCAAAAAGAGCCTTGGACCTATTAAGAAGCACCTTTTCCAATGTCCCTTTCCCAGAAATACATAGCTCCATTTCACCTATTACTGTATAAATGATTAATTTATACATATTTGAACAGGGCATTCTTTTACCACTATTTTTCTCCTTGTGCTGTAGTGAGTACAATTTTCTTTCTCTAGCAGTAAGTTTTGAGAGAATGATCACTATAAGCTGTGTGTGCTTTGCGCATCACAGTGTAACTCAAACCAATGACACTGCATTGCTTAATGATTAATAAAAGCTAAGAATCAAAATTCCTTACTCATTCCTTTATCCTGCATTACACAGGCAATACTTCAATCTAAATACAGGAAACTGAAGACAAGAAGTAAAGGTCTAAAGAGGTATTGGTAAATAAAGCCATCTGTGTGGTTCAGTTTTCCACTTTTAGACTTTGTCCATTGCTGCATCTCCAGATTAGTCTTGTAAGATCCAAAATTATACACAGCACTGTCCTTTAGGCAAAAATTTGTTTATTCCTTCTTTTCTTTTGCCTCTTTTTGACCTTACAACCTACTCTTTGGATCAGAACCTGCCTCTGCAATATGTTTTGTTTGTTCTAGAAGGTCTTTTGATCCTAAGGTCAATTGTTTGTTCCAGAAGGTCTTTTGACCCTGAGGACAAATTTGGATCCTTTTTAAGATGTTCAAGATTTTTTTTTTCCTATTAATTTTAATCTGGACTAGATATATTCAGAAGAATGGTATAAAAACATGCAGAGAGTTCTGAACAAGAAAGTACACTTTACTGCATCACTATAATGACATAACAGGAATAGCCTGTTGCACGTATTTTCAAAAGAAACTGACTCAAAAGTTCTTCCTTGAAGCCTTAACTGTTAACCTGCAGAAAAGAAAGAACTGACCATTGAAGAACATGCCTCTAAATATGCTTATATCCAGCAAAATCATGCATCAGTTACAGGAAACATCAATATGTTTTCTGGGAATAGTCAGCCATATAATTTATTGGAGAAAATCAAAACAGGTGGCACGGAGGATGGATCTTATGAGAGATGGATCTTATTGGATTGAAGGTGGGACCTTTTTTAATCAGTGATCTCAATAGTTTTAACAAATCTGATATTTTCTGATACTGTTTTTAAGGTTTTCTATGTTTCCTACTTGCTGACATGTGAGATTTATGTGCAAATTGTACACCTTGGCACTGCTCAGGAGCATTTGTTTCTTGAATTGAGGCAGGTTTTAGAAACTGTAACACAATTCATTTTTTACTGCCTTTTCCCTATTTTACAGAGTTAAGTTATTTTCCACTTGTCATGGCATTGTGTCAGAGATGGTGTGGTATGGTGGATTGATACCTCTTTATTATTCTCTCCAGATTGTGCCTTTCCTTTTAGATTGCTCTGTGATCTTTTTTTCAAACTATCCTTGAAGAATGGAAGTGTAGTAAAATTCTCTGCTTTGAGCCAGATTTTTGTGGGGTCTGTTTTTCTCTCAGTGATGGTACTTACATATTTCTTGAAATCAGGCTAATTTGCAGTTAAGCACTAGATCAGTAGGAAACTTGGCCAGAAAACCTAAATACATCAACCCAGCAGAGCTTTAGTGGTAACTGGACCTTTAAATTAAGATTCTGAGCAAAG
>NW_008684213.1:20705-30228 GCF_000695815.1 Acanthisitta chloris
AAAGAAAAAAAAAAAAAAAAAAAAAGAGAGACAATGTACTACAAATTTAAATTGACAAATCTTGTCTTTGTCCAGTCCTTTTCACATTCAAAATGAATTTTAGTGTAAGTTCCACAGACTGACGATTACTCTAATACCACATCAAAAAATTCCTAAAGCTCAAATAAATTCAGAGCCAGAGTTCTGTCATTTTGTTTGGTACCTTCCCTACATACAAAAGTGCGGTTCACTTTTTATTCAAACCATCCAAAAGTGCGGTTCACTTTTTATTCAAAATCATTTCCATAAAACAACATCAAAATAAACTTTAAAATCCTTTATATGGACTTCCTCATTTTAAAAACTAATTGAAAGATGAGGAAATTCTCCTCCTAATTACATAAATACGTAAGATAGAGTAAAAAAGCTTTTTGGATGCTTGGTTCTTTATTTGTCCCATTCTATCAATTCTACTCTGAGGAATGGATTTTCATCTTTGTATTAAACATCAAACCATGCTCTCTATACTTTACATTTCCTAAACCATGCAGTACATTTTACCACTAATGCATAGAATCCTTGTCAAAACTCCATGCAGTTGGCAATTGTCACAGTGAACTAAACAGACTGGGATTTCAAGTCCTGGATACTATACTTAACAGACGGAGAAGCTCTTTAATCTTGTTTAAGAAAGGGAGGGCATAATTTATCTAGAGACAATCCTCCTTTGGCAGCGTATGCATAAGAAAGCATGTGCTGAGGAATTGAAAATAAAAGTTTTTATCATGAACGTACTACACAACATTAAATAAAAAATAAACGGGTTAACTGTTAGGCACGTGAGGTTTGAAGTATCAGTAAAGAAATTTTGCCTGTGCTAGCAGTTATGTGAACCAATGCAACTAATAGTGAACAGACATTTACCTGTTCATCTCAGACTGTTGCTGCTGAGCTGGGCCATAATCAAGTGTTTTTCAGATGCCTCTCACATGCCATGAATCAGGAAATGAGTGGTAATTCCAAAAGTACAATATCAAACTGGTTCATGCATATTATTTGATTTAAAGTAGTGCAAAACTATGTCAGTTTAGGAATTAGGTCAGAAAACATCTTATTGCATGCAATTGCAACACAGTCAATCCTGCCAATGGCAAAGATCAATGGCTAGGCTAGTAATTCCTCCACTGAGAATAGCTAGGGTGAGACAAAGAATTCCTTCATGTGCTTTTCATTCATCACAGAAAAAAAAAGTGGATTATTTAGTGCTACTTTCAACTTATATTATTAATGTGAGGAACCAGACTAAATACTGATTTGCAAGAAAGTAATCATAGCGAAGGAACAAAACTATTGTAAAGGTGCAAGAACCTCATTTCAAAGTCAGTTGGTTTGCTCTCCCTCTCATTCAGTTCTGACATACAACTGTTGACAAAACTTTAAAAATTTAATTTGGATGTAGCAGCAATAAATACTGGTGCTTTTTTTCCACTCAAATATGGGATCTTGACACAGGAGAAAATTAGTAAGTCTATCTTTCAAGATAAGATTTTTTTACACATTTTCTTTATTATGGAGCAGTTTACCTGAGGACACACAAAAGATCAGTGCCAAGTTCCACCGCACAAGGATCTGTTATTAAAATCAGTGATTTTACAGTTTTCTTGATGAACAAATGCCTGCAGTCTTTATTCAAGAGAAATCTGTGACTGAAACTCCTATGCCACTAAAAGGCCAATTGTAGACTTTTCCCAGCATATTTGACATACCCTCCTAATTAATATAAGCAGTATTACTGCCATTCATCTTTCTTTTTCATTGTTTTTTTTCTGTTACTTCTCCAGCAAAATGCACTACGATTTATTGCTAATTGTGATAAAAAAATGAATGAACCAAATCAATTACAGCCCTGTGTCAATCTGTATGGTTGAGGCACAACTTTTACTGTTTTAATTAAATGAAGAAATGGGTCTATTGTTGAAAGACATTAAAGAAGGCAACTCAAAACTTCAAATAAAGCCTTTTTGTTTTTACTAGGGGGTAGTATAAAAGCAATACAGGTCTCTACTTGAATTGCATAGCACCTGTGAAATTTATAAGGACACAGAAACAAGTAGCTATCCATTTTTCCTGTTACCTTAAGTACCACTAATTCCAAAGTGTTCAGGTTGTGAAGACACTGTTAACTACAAAAAAATTACCATGACTTTAATCCTGGGTTAGCAAGAAGACACAGTCTTTAGTGGACAAAGAAAGCAAACAAATGAACAGGAAAAATTCTAAAGTAAAAACAACAAGAAGACATATAGGTTGCCAGTAATAGAGGAAAGATTAGTGGGATTAAACTGTTTATTATCAGTATACAGATGATCTTTTCTGTGATAACAGTAAATTCCAGTCCTACTCCTCTTAAAGTCAGCAGAACTTTTGCCACTGCATTCAGCTTCAAAAAACGAGCCCTCTACAGTGAAAAAGCCCATAAAACCAAATTCAGATCAGTTGGTTCACATAGGTAAAATAAATACACAAAGACTTACACACAAGTCAAAACCCCTTAAGCCCTCAAAACAGTATTAACACAGCATTTTGAAGTCAGGATAAAGCAAGTTCCAGTTATAGACTGCATCTCCAAACTGCAAGCAGCAGTTGCTGAGTGATGTGGCTTTCGGGGAATGCTTCCCATATTCATGGATGTATGCATATAGAGCTATCAATGTACACCCAAGAGACAAGGTGTTTCCCAGGCATGTGGTGGCTTTTGCAGGTATTGACCATAACTGACACTTTACCTCTCAGTGTTAGGGAACAGAAGCACAAGGAAGGCTATGTAACACTTGTAGAACACAGGTCCATACAATAATACTGCACACTATGCTAAATGGGAGTTTCACACACCCTTGCCAAAGACTTGAGATATGCTTTGGAAAATTCCTGGTCTTGCTCACTAGAAGGTCAGAAGGCATCAGAGGGCATATCTGCTGGTTACACCGTACATATCACACATTATGGTCCCAATCCACAGAAAGGGAAGTGAATGACAAAATTTCTGCTAACTTCAGTGGGCTTGAGTGAACAGTTATTTGTTGTACAAAGTCTTTTTAACCACTGCAACAACCGTATAGAGATTTTTTTGTGGAAATTGATAGCAAAGTGCCATCTCACTTTGAACGCCAAAGTAATTCACTGGTGGCAGCTGAAAAACATCAAATGTTGTACTCTCATGTGAATTGCATTTTATACACAAGTATTATCTTAATGTACTTATACATTTAGCATCTGTATTATATAAAAATTATACTGAAATATGTGAATTTCAACAACAGAAATATTTGCTGTAAATGGGATTTGACCTATGTGTGAAACTGGATAAAGGGATTTTCAATCAAAGTCTGTCTCCTAGCAAACACTAGAGTAGAGGGTTGATAACAGAAGGAATGCTGAGTAATAATGAAGTTACATAATGACTCATCTTTACCTTTCCTTTTCCTGACTTACTCCTTTTTTTTTTTTTGTGACCAGCAGAGGCTAAAACACCAAGCAAGGTTGAGACAGTATTCTGTTTACATAGCCCCCTTTTTCACTCTGAACGTCCCAGAACGGCCAGAGGGATCACCACAGAAGCCAGCCTAAGAACACCATGAAACATTATTACTCTTCTGGTTTTCCCTAAATGCTCTAGGTAGCCATCACTTTATCCCGTGTACACTACGTTCCATTACTGCCCAACCTAATAAAGACTTCTGTCACAGCGATAGCTTTTCATCTTCAGAGCTCTTTTCTCCTCTCCTGATAAGGCTGCCAACTCTACTCTCTGTAAATGAGCTCATGCGAACACTTTATTTTCGGCTTGTGGAAACAAAAAGGGCCACTGCTCAGCTTCAGAGCTTGAGGGGGCGGTTTGCTATCTTCAAAGCATGACCAAGGCGTTTGAAAGGGATTAAAATTAAATTGGTAAGCTTTGCTTGAAATAGGGAACTTGAAGCAGGACTGTAGCACTCACAAACCCTGCTTTTTCTTTAAAAGCTTCAGAAGTCCCTTAAAAATCCTCACTTTAACTCATTTTAATTTGTGTACTCTTAAACCTTTGGCAACTGCTTAGATAAGACTGCTAGCCAGTAACCCATGTTACTATCAATAGCCACGCATAGCTGAGCATCTCACTTACAGGACAGATGGTTATCCCATCCCAGTGCACTCAGTTCAAAAACATGTGAATCGCAGCTTCAGCTTCCTTATCCAAACAGCAAATAAATTAAAATTTTTTGTAATCAGTGGCATATGTTAGCATCTGTGTACAGAATGACTTGGGCCAAACCTGAATTGACATGTTTCATTCAGTGACATCCTAACTGTTTTGTGAATGTCCAATTCCTGGCACTGTTTGCTGTGCAATATGGAGACATGAAAGAAAAACAAACTTTTATAAGTACTTACCCTGCTGTTAGATTTTATACACTTAATTTGTTTCACCAGATAGCTACTTGCTATCTAGTGGCTACAAAAAAAAATTGGTTTATTTTGAAGAGCTTACACAAAACATGTCATTAGGAAGAAAGCAAATTAACTGTCCACCTCTTAAATATCTGCTGTAGTTGGCCAGGTAGAGAACCAAGCAAGCAGTGGCTCAAGGCCATCTGGCTCAAAATACACTCAAATAAAAATTATTTGCTAGTCTAGTCTTGTATTTCTAGTCTGCCCACATCAGGAACGTACCACAGAAGTAGAACATCTTGTTCAGCTCAAGATGAAGGCCCGACTCATACAGGTGTCTGCAGTTAAAGCTTATCAGAAGCATGGGTTGAAAGATATATGGGAGCAAGGAGTGGTCATTTTGCAAAAATTCCTGAGGAGCTTTAGATATAGAGGTTTCCTTCAGGGTGCTCTCTGCATAGTGTCATTCTTCAAGACGATTTCCAATGTATCCTCTTACCATCTTATTACCACTGCCATTACTATTTCTGGATTGTGTTCAGAGGGCAAAACTGCTGTCCACTGCTGTCCCTCCTAAGTTTGTGGCAGTTTTAGATAGAAAGTTTCTCATTGTTACAGAGTTATAATAGCACAGTTTGAAAATGGAGTTAATAACGCAGCAGAAGGAAGCAAAGCAGCCTTTCCCAACTGGAAATACTTCTAACGTACGTAAGTATGTAATGGAATCTTCACTTTTTAACATTGTCACAAAACAAACACAGAAGGTTATCCAGAAACTGCAAATGACCATTGGAGTGCTCACGCCAAAATTAAAGCAAATCTCTGCTATATTTTCAAATAAGAAATGCAATGCAACTATCCCTCTAAGAAACTTCTCGAAGAAAAACCAGAAAGGGCTGTGTCCAAAGATACCATAAAGCACTGCAAGAAAATACAAAACTGTCCAGGACTGAACACCAAAGAAAACTTAAAAAGGAAGCTGGACTACACCACAGAAAATAAAAGTCTGGCTGGGAGATGGTCTGATTTGGTTTCATAGAACTAACTTCCGAAAGCATAGCCACCAATCCACCTGTCAGAAACTGCCTGCAAGCAAGCTGAAAAGCACTGTTTAATAACCATGCCATACATGCTCAGCTTGATCAGTGAGACCTTCTCTTACACACCCAACTAGACAATGCCCACCATCTTTTTGCCCTGATCCCATCTTCATGCTCCCTGCTGCCTCCCCCCACACCAAACTATTTTATATTCATGAGTATCAAATGCAACAAAGTTCTGGGAACAGACTGGTTAGGAAACAACTTTATGCAAATCTTGATCTCGAATCTGAGAGTCTGACATGGCTCTGACTGTGGGAGGGACCATGGCTCTGCCAAAATTCTCTAGAATTCTGAGATAATCAGCCATTGTTATAAAACAAACCAAGCAGCAAAACTCCAAGTCATGCAGAAACAAAGAAACAAGCGTTTTCTAAACATGAACATCTTTAAACCTGATTTAAAATCTGAGTAATTTTAAGAAGTCCTGTAAATATATCCCGATAAATAACTTCTGCATATCAAAATACACTACACACTGAAAACAGGACCATTAAAACCAAAGGTACGTACACAGGATAGATATGAAAACAAGTTCATGGCATAGCACTGTCCTGATCCTGCCTCTGCTACTTAAAGCAGGTTATTGACTACAAAGGCACAGACTTAAGTAATTTACACAGATTTAACAAGTCCCCTTCATACTCTCACAGCATCTACATAATACTACCATAAACCTACTATTCTTAATAATAAATGATATTATTAAGAACTGGGGCCTCTGGCCTCCCTGGCCGAGCCACTAATCTGTTCCTATTAGCAGGTAGGGTCTACAGCGCAGGTTGGATACAGAAACCATTAGTAGTAACTAATTGCAATTGACTAATTGAAGATAAGTGACTGATCTTAATCATGTGTAGGAACTTGGGGACCTTCTCTTATTCCAGATGAGAGGTACTTTCTTCATGTAGCTCAAAACCAGTTAGCATTGCCCAAGAATATTTACATCAGACAGCTGCTGTTTTGGATTAACACTATTCATCTGAGGCTGTTATATCACTATAATTCATTACATCATGATGATGTAACTGAAAATGAAATTGTAAATCAACATTTGTTCTGCTGAGTCTTAAAATAACCATCTTTCAAATATTATTTTGGACTTTTAAAAGCCTGTAGTCATCATCTCTGTAGTTAACATTGTTAGCAAAGAGGATATACAAACTCAGCTTTTGTGTCCACCAGAGTTCAGATTTGTTCATTGCAGTTTGTCCCTTTTTAAAGGGAAAGGAAAAGACAACCTGTGTTCCCTGGAATTTAAATTTTTTAAATAAGAGCATTTCAAGCTTAATCCATGTTAGATTATTACTGTCTCTCTTTTTATCATGGAAGGGTACATTACAAAAGTAAAGTAACTACAATACAGAATAATTTTCATATCCATGTGACTTTCTGCTCCACTGAAGAAACTTTTCCACCCTTCTCCATTTGAAAAGTCTCTTTTAATGTGACACATTAACAGTTTCCCTCAGCAGCTAAAGGGAGTTGAGGGCATTTAATATCTTGTTGTACAGGGCAGTTCCGCAGCTAAAGGGAGTTGAGAGCATTTAATATCTTGTTGTACAGGGCAGTTAAAAACACCTATTAGGAAACCTTGTTGTCTAAGGCACCTACAATTTCCACTATTCATTCACAGTAACAGACTTTGAAATGATCTTTAACCAGCACATAGGCATTACAGAAAACCTAAACAGACTTGTAGTGCTCCATCAAAAATTTTGACCTAAGGCCACTAAGCGTTGAGTGTTATGATAACTCTTGACCAAAGACTGCAACACTTGAAGGGAAGAAATTCTTTCCGATCAGATCAGAGGAGGCAGCTCTATCTTGGGGGGGGGGAACCCCCAACACCCAAACAAACCAGTGTTTTAAATAGAAGATTAGCAGAAAGTAGATGACATTAGGAAACAATGCAAAACAAATGTTTTAGTTAACTGAAACAAACTTGAATGGTAAATCTAGGATGTTGCCTGTCTAGTCCAATCCCTTGATCTTTGGTTTGTGTTTATAAGAGATTTTGCTGGCTATCTTAATCACTTTGTATCATGCAGTAAACTCCAGAGAATAAGCAAACAGAACCCTCTCAACGCCAGTAGCTGAATTTGGGTCAGATAGAAAAAAATAGTTTAGTGACCTGCACTCCCGGTCTCCTGAAGCTTTCTTTCTCCCTGGATGGCTGAACCTCTGTTGAACTATTGAGAATAATCTTTCTCTGTCTTAAAAATCAAGCAGGTATTGCCTGGAATAGCAAATATTGAGCTTTAGGAGGAGCACATTTTTTTGTAAAAGTAGAAGAACATTTAAAAAAACCAACATCTATATTCTGATTCTGTAGGATTTTAAGTTATATATATATTTAGAGTATTTACTCTATAATGATTACTTTAATAATGACAGTTCTGAAAAATTCCTCCTGTTCCAAGCTTTCTTTAAAAAATTACTGCACTTAGCTAGAGAAAAAAAAACCCTTTCTGTTTTTTATCCCTCAACTGCTATAGTTCTCAAAGTCTTCCATATTTTCAGCTATTATCCCTTTCCTGCAAAGAGCCCACTTAATAACGTTCACTCTAACAACCTCATTTATTTTCCAGAAAATTAACTCAGTTTCAACCCTGATTAATGATTTCATCTAAATGAATCAAATTAAAAATTGAAAATTATATTTCAAAAGCCAAAGAAAAAAAAATTGACCATTTCCAGTTAACAAATGATCCTTTCAAATATTAAAAGATGACCATGAAGAGTGCATGATAGTAATGAGATCTAACTGGGGCCTACTGCTTATCTGGAGTTCAGGAAGGGGGAGAAAAGGGAAAAAAAACCCTTCTGCATTGTTAACACTGAAGTCTCTTGGGATGCCAAACTGACTTCCACTTAGTCTTTGCCTGTAATCAGCACACCAAAATAATACGAGAATTTCAATGTTAATTAAACTGGTAGGGTTGGAGATGCACCAATACTGAAGAGGGATTAGGAAAGCACACAGTACCAATAACCACATCTGTTAACAAATCCTAATCTATGATAGAGCAATTTAACCTTCCCCAAACTGCTAATACCTAGTTAAAGGCTGTCCACTAGGGAAGAGAAAGATCTTGGGACATTTTTTCTTTTAAAAAGTCGGCTATATTAACTGAAGAATAACTGGTTATTCAGATCACGTATACTGTCTTGTAAGAGAAGAGAGGTCCAATCCATTTGATCCTTGATTTCCTTTCAAAAGGAAAAATAAAGCTTTATTTCTCCTTCCCTCTTGCACACCTTACAATTAACTTAGTTCTCACAAAAACCTCTTTTAAAAATTGTGCTTATTCTATGTATTTTCCAGGATATAGTGCTTATCAACTAGTAAAAAGTAATCACCATTTATATTGATAGATGAGTAACATTACATTTTAATTACAAATTTACTGATGCCATATGAAATGTTCAATGAAAAATTGCAACATATTCATCTTGGAATTGGGCCAAAGCACAGAGACATACTATTTCACTTTGCCATGACAAGGAAGATACTAGAGAAGTTTCTGTTTACCTGTTTGACTTTTATGGAGTTTCAACACTTGCATTAAGGTTGTTTCACAGTCACCTTTGCAATCATACGGAGTGACCGTATAGAAGTGACTGGTAGAGCAGTTATGGGTTTTTGGGGAACCAAGCCTCAGTGTGTATCTGTCTTATATTTTCGGACCCTCAGGAAACAGACTGTCTCATACCATTGCTTCAAGCCAGGGACAACTCCAGCAGCAAGGCCAAATACATAGAAGTTTGTGAAAGTTTAGGAGTTACCTGATGGAAGAAACTGGGGCCCAGTCCAGACAGACATTTCACAAGCTTCCCAAGCAATCTTGACATACATTTGTAACCAACCTCTAACATGTTGGATAACAAAATCCTGACATAGATGATGCCAGTATTTCAAGTTATGCCAATCTGGATGCTGCTTTGGCAATGTTGACAGACTCCAAATGGACTGTGCCAACAACTGCAATATTTAATTTCCATTAGGTAAACCA